>NW_026940982.1:0-12486 GCF_032062105.1 Saccostrea cuccullata
GAAATTGTATTACTATGAACATTTTTAGATTAATAATATATTAGTTAAATACACCTTTAGTACGGTATTTGAAAGGATGAAAATATAATATGCAAATGAAATTTCGATATTAATTTTAATATGCTAAATGGTTAAGTGGAAATGTTATTGATTAAGTTCAGAGAAGTACTGTGTGAAGTAATTAAATTTAAAAATAACGTTTCTAATCATGGGTCACTTGATATATTTAAATTTCCTTTTTTTAATCAAATAAGAATTTACAAGCAGTCTTTTTAGGATGTTTCATTGACAAAGCTTTATTAGGCTAGGATAAATCTAGATATTTTTAAGTGAAATGTATTTTTCATTTAATTAACGAATTAAGTCTAATTTGGTTTTTATTGGAATTGTTTTTTTTATTAAACAAATACACTAACGCCTAAAACAATCTTTGTTTTAATATTTGAATTTATAGTATAATATCATAATAACTTTTTTTTAAATGGGTAGGGGTGTTTTCAAACAGTTAAAAATAAATCAATATATAATTGAAAAACTCTTTTACTTGTCTACTTATTTTAACATTGTTTCAAAATCCCCAATACACGTAAAGTTTGACACCTGGGGTATTTCACTGTGTATTAAATCACTTCCTGTGTTTAGGGTTAGGAGACAGAAGACCACAGGTAGACTGCTACCCCTCCCACCCCCACCCCCACCCCTCAGGCATTTACACCTGTACAAAATAAGCCCCTCCTTCACCTGGAATTTACCACCAGGTAAAAAAAATCTCTGCCTTTAATTTACCATTAAGCTACCATTAAGCCACACTTACAGGTGCTTAATGTCCAAACTCCATTAAGCTACCATTAAGCTACCAATAAGCCACCATTAAGCCACCATTACGCAATAGTGTGAACCAATGACAAGGAAAATTTCTTCTTGTAAATGTTAATTTTAGTTTAATCAAATTCATAATGAAAACAATTAGTGATCGTATAGTGGGGGAAGACACTGGACACCGATCGTAAAATGGCTCGTGAACGTATAGTGTCTCTCGATTCCTCATAGAACGTTGCTCCGAAGAGCCCCGTTCTGAGAAGTGTGGCACAGATGAGAGCGCTTCGTAAAGTTAGACTGTCATTTTTATGATGTACAATACATAATACTTATTTACATATGAAACAAACAAGTCAGATTGAAGTAAACAAGTTATATTCAATAAATTTGGATAAAATTTTAGAACTTTATAAAATAAATTTTAATTCAGACATAAGCTTAAGTTAAGTGTCCCGAAAAGTTAATATAATGTTAAAGTAAGATTTAGCAATGTTCCGTTACTGTTCCTGTATCGATGTCCGAAAATAGATGAACATCCTGGTAGGTTACACTGTCCTTAATCCGATTACCAAGTTTGTTTGGAAAAGTATTACACTTTCACATCCCGATTGGAATATAGGTCAGTGCACACTATAATGAGTACATTTAAATTAGCTTATTTTTATTTTCTTGATTAAAATAATTGTCTCGCGTCCTAAAGGTTTAGAATAGATAATGCTGTTTTTATGGGTGAAAAAATATTTTATAGTGATTTGTTATCAAAATTATAAATATCGAGTTTACACATATCTTGATTTGGTAAAAATAATGAAAAAGAACAAAATTCAAAATTAAAAGAAAGGGGCGCGAACCCATGACCTTCAGATTAGTTGGCAGGCGCCTTATCCGTTAGGCTATCGCTGCATCTGATCTCATTAGAAAATATTAAAATCTTTATTTTTCTCCAAATTTGTTTGGACTTGTAAAAGTATTTATTTTGTTGAACGTCTCCAAAGTCTTGAATTGATTTTTTAATCAAAATATAAACACTTTCATTTATGTATCTTTTTTAAATGCTGATATCACATTACTACATTGTGTTTCTAACTCTGCTATTCGAAGATTTATACATGTAAGCATTAAATCATGATTGAAATTAAATAAATTATAGATAAAATACAAAAAAAAAAAACCATCGAAAAAGAAAGATAAAAAACAGATTCTATTTTTAAATATGTTGTGGATATTAACGGTTTTTGTGTCTACAATTTAATGACAATCCTCGCGTAGAAAAACTTCTTTTAGAATATCATATTCAGTTTAAATTTTTTGGTATCATAATAGGTATCAAAATAATTATCATTTGACGATGAATAATGATTTTTAATTTGTTATATGCTTGCGTTAAATTTAAATTTTTAAAAATAATTGAACATCAAAATCTGTCAGTGTACGTTGTGTATGTATAGTTTCCTGTTAGTTAACCGGGGACTGTGGACACACCTAATTAAGGTCTATTGTCTGACCAGCTGGTTGGATGACATGTTTAATCTGATAGGCTGTTCTTCTGAAAATCGATTTTGAAATAACAATCATTGAATACCGACTAGATTTTGACTTAAAACATTGCTGTGATGTCATGCCTTTGTTCTTGCAGTCTAAAAATTTACCAGTCTGATAATATATTATCGGACAGCAATGATAACAAAATCGGACGGTATTTAAAAAACAAAAAGAAGAGTGAAATTAAGGTTAAATATGTCCAGAAACCCCCAATAAGAATGTTAGGAAAAAAATTCAGGGAAAGCAAACGCAAGGAAATTAAGTTGCTACAAAATAGCAAATCCATGAAAATAATCCGAGTTTAAACCTTCCACAACATTAATACTTTCTACTCTTTAAAAGAATTTTTGATACAGCACTTTGAATAAGCGAATCTAAATCCATTTCTGAAAAAGAGTCTGCAAATCTCCTTATTTTATGTTTGGTCCCTGATGGCCACACTTTTAAAACCTGAGAATATTTCCATTATCTAAACTAAAACTTCAGGGTAAAAATCCGCATTTTTACTTTCCATGGTGATGGTTATAATATCTCCCAAGATTATGTCAGTATCAATGTCAATTTATGCACATCATAAATAAAAATGTCCCCCCCCCCAAAAAAAAAAAAAAATCCTACACCACCGGACCCCTGTCCTGCTAAACTAAACGACTGCCATTGAATGAATGAAATGAAACAAGAGTTCACTCACTATTTTTACTGTCTCATTTCTTTTATCTACTTATCACACAGGTAGAAAACAATGGATGCCTAAACTCCCATTGTGTTATTATCAGACTCCTCCAGGTAACTTTTGGACATTTAAATGGCAATGTTTTAAGTAAGATATATGCCTCATACTATTCTATATGTAAAATTATCAGACAGTTTTCGGCCCTAACGGGCCTCAAACAGTCTGATAATTTTACATATAGAACAGTATTCGGCATATATCCATTACAACACATACCACTGCATTATATAAAAAATAACGCATTAATTCAAATAATTCATGATGTAAAAGTCAATCTTTGAAAACTAAACATTTTTATACCGGTAGTCCCCCCCCCCCCAAAAAAAAGACAGAGATTTTTTTACGAGAACATTATTATGACTTTATATTCCTGTGGATTCTGTAGCAGAATGTTGCTTTTAACACAAGAAATAAAAATACCATCTTTTTTTTTTTAAAAAGTAATATATATTTTGTGTTCATGGATAAAGATAATTTTAAGAACAAATTGATTTTCGGTAGTGAAAAATTAAGATATTTCACAGAGGCTTGCTCCTGGCGTGTAATAATTATTTAATATAAAAAAAAAAATCATATACACTAATAACAAAAACAATGCATGTTATATTTATTTATTTAAAAAAAAATCATACAGTATACGGTAATGATAAAGCATGTCTTGTTTTATTATTACTGTAAATGATTTTTTTAAAAAAATAAATAAATAATTATAAGACACCAGGAGCAAGTCCCTGTGGCTATTAGCTAGCTTTGTTCTCAGTGCCTGAGTTTATGGATGTTAACAAAAATGTTATATAGAAATTACGATCGAGACAAAACTATGAGTTGAAAATGATACTGAAATAACTTAAAAAGTTAGTTAAAAGATTCGATATAAATAAGATGCGTAAAAGTTTTATGAGGTTTGACCATTAAGTCACCATTACGCTCAGCTTAAAGATGCTTAATGGTAGCTTAATGAAGTTTGGACATTAAGCACCTGTAAGTTGCAGCTTAATGGTGGCTTAAAGGAATTAACTCCTTTAAGCCACCATTAAGTCACCATTAAGCTACCATTAAGCTATTGCTTAAAGGTGTCTTTCGTCTTGTGATAATTAAATAAGTTTTTTTTTATTTATATAAAAATTTATTCACATATTAAGTGAATGGGATTGGGCAGCAGGCAAAGTCTATTTTAGCCCTCTCCCTACAAGGTCAAGATGAACACACAATATATAGGTATGAAAATAAATAGACAAACATAGTAACAAAGAAACAAGAGGAAAAAAAGAGTCGATAGAAAAAAAATTAGAATGTAGTACCGGTTAGAAAGAGTTGGCATAAGTAACATACATGACAGTGTCAAATAAAACGTTTGGTTGCTGCGATGAAAGCATGTACTACTTCGAATATTTGAATAGTAATACCTAGTCCATGATTGGGACTACCATACAAATTTAAGTAAATTAAGTTCATGAGTTTGATCACAATCAATAATATTTTGGATTGTTTGGAAAAGTACATTTCTTGAAGAGGAATATTTTGGACAATCAAAAAATAATGATGAGCATCTTCAACAGAGTCAATACAGTATTCACACATTGGTGTTTCTGATTGGTTATATAAGTGTGCCTTTAAATTACTTGGCATTATTTTGCAACTGACAATGTATTATATTTTACTTTCTTATTCCAAAATGATAAATTTCTTTACCCTTTTTTAGAAAAATAAGAATTTAAAAGACCTTTGAATAAAGATATTCCAGGAGCATTTCTGATATAATCAGGCAAGTTATTCCACAGTTTAACAGTTGATGGAAAGAAACTTTCCACATATAATGCAGTTCTAATAGAAGGAATTTTGAATTCTGCATCATTATTTCTAAGATTATAGGGGTGGTTTGTAGAACGAAAAGGTTCAATCACACCCCTACTAATGTTATTGTGATTTAAATTCAAGACACGTGGTTTAGGTTGATCTATTCAAAGGTTATAGGATAGAACGGGTTTTATAAATAAAATCGGCAGTAAACATGATATTGCTATAGCCTGTTTCTTTTGAAAAAAGGTCCTGTAATAAATGTTTCCAGACCTTTCTGAAAGACTTTCATGATTTTCAACAGAAAAAGGGTGACTAAAGGAGGCCCGGGTGTTAAAATAACAATATATCTTATACTTTTCGGCGAAAATTAGAGCTCACTAGTGACCGATTTGCTGGTAAAAAATGTGCATTATCATCTACACTGACAAACCTTTGTTTGCCTTATATGGCTATTGTTATAAATTCGCACAGGGGATCTCACCATGAGCAACTGACCAATCGTTGAATGAATAGCAACGTTTACGCCAAATACATGTTTACATTTTACTTCGAACACGTAGTTCAGGTCAATCTATGATCATGTTAATGGGCTGCAATATAAAAGAAATGAACAAAATACAAAGATAAAAAACTATGAAAGATGGTTACGGGCGTTTTTAATTTGTTGTTAAATGGAAAAAAAAGTTTAACTAGTGCTAATTGTAACGGGGACCGTTACAGATGTTCCCCAAACGCTCCCCAACTCCCTTTTGGTGCCATATTCCCTGTAAGCTTCATTAAATAAGACAAACTCTATGCATCTGAGATTTTAACAACATTTACAAAGAAGTGTACAAAAATCATTTAAACTTTAGCATTGCGTGCACATGTGAATGCATTTGCGTCATGACCATATCATCTTGTCTACACAATCTATGTTTTTAATACACTGAATATTAAAGTATTTAATCCAAAATTATTTTTAAAAAAATACGCTCATTCAAGTGTATGTTTGATTTTACTCATTTCACGTGCACGCACGTGCATACATGAGCATGGTGACCATACCTTCTTGTAGAAGTCCATTACATCTATCTATGTTCTAAATTCCACCCCGTTTGGGTGAAAACTAAGGGAGTTATAGCTGTTTAAAGTTTCAGCCAATCAGATTGCAGCACATGTACACGCACGTGTATGCATGTGCATGATGACCATACCTACTTGTAGAAGTCCATTATATCTATCTATATTCCAAATCCCATCCTGTTCGGTTGAAAACCAAGGGAGTTATAGCTGTTTAAAGTTTCAGCCAATCAGACTGCAGCGCACGTGCATGCACGTGTTTTCATGACAATTGCTTTATTTCATGTTGCAGGATATCCTAATGCATGGCTATGTTCAAAATTTCAAAGGATTTGGTCAAAAAACAAGAAAGATATTGAGACTTTAGTTGCAGCCAATCAGAGCGAAGTGCACGTGCATGCACGTGAGATCTTGCTATTTTCACCATGTCGTCATGTCTACACTACTAATATATCCTCGCATTATGAGTTTCAAAGCATTTCATCTAAAAATAGAACAGTTGTGGCTATATCTATTATATTGGTCATTTCACGTGTTGCACGTGCACGCTCTTGCAAGCACGTGCGCGCAAAATGACCTTGATTCCACAAATCTACATAACATGTCTACTAACCCTAAAAAGGTTTTACCTACATTGGACGAACAGTTTACAAGATCATTCCCGGACAAAAAAGTTCCAGGAAGAAGAAGAAGAAAAATAATAACTAGTGCTAATTGTAACGGGGACCGTTACAGATGTTCCCCAAACGCTCCCCAACTCCCTTTTGGTGCCATATTCCCTGGAAGCTTCATTAAATTAGACAAACTCGATGCATTTGAGACTTAAAAACGTTTACCAAGAAGTGTACAAAGTTCATTCAAATTTTAGCATTGCACGCGTGCACATGTGAATGCATGTGCGTAATGACCATATCATCTTGTCTACACAATCTATATATTTTAATATACTTAATATTAAAGTATTTAATCCAAAAGTATTAAAAAGATACGCTCATTCAATTGTTTTTTTTTATTTTGCTCATTTCACGTGCACGCACGTGCATACATGAGAATGGTGACCATACCTTCTTGTAGATGTCCGTTACATCTATCTATGTTCTAAATCCCAACCCGTTTGGTTGAAAACCAAGGGAGTTATAGCTGTTTAAAGTTTCAGCCAATCAGATTGCCGTGCACGTACATGCACATGTATGCATGTGCATGGTGACCATATTTTCTTGTAGTAGTCCAGTATATCTATCTATGTTCCAAATCCCATCCTGTTTGGTTGAAAATCAAGGGAGTTATAGCTATTTAAAGTTTAAGCCAATCAGATTGCAGCGCACGTGCATGCACGTGTTTTCATGATAATTGCTATATATCATGTTGTAGGATATCCTAATGCATGGCTATTTTCAAAATTTCAAAGGATTTCGTCAAAAAACAAGAAAGATATTGAGACTTTAGTTTCAGCCAATCAGAGCAAAGCGCACGTGCATGCGCGTGAGATCTTGCTATTTCAACCATGTCATATTGTCTATGCTACTAATATATCCTTATATTATAAGTTTCAAAGCATTTCATCAAAAATTTAAAAAGTTACGCCTATATCAATTAAATCGGTCATTACACATGTAGCACGTGCACGCTCTTGCAAGCACGTGCGCGCAAAATGACCTTCGTTCCGCAAATCTACATAACATGTCTACTGACCCTAAAAACATTTCACCTTAGTCGGATGTATAGTTTACGAGATCATTCCCGGACAAAAAAGTACCCAGGAAGAAGAAGAAGAAGAAAAATAATAATAACTAGAGCAAAGCTCGTTGCAAAGCAACGAGTAGGTCTTCCGTCGTGATTGACCGGAAGTAGCTTTCATTTTTAACAGAAATGAGAAATAACGCCAAAAATGGTTTGAATCCTCTAAAGCTATGTTAATTAATGCAAAAATAAGCAATTTTTTGCTACTTCCGGTTTAACCGGAAGTGACGGCGACGGACAGAAAATTAATTTTTATGCTCCCAGAGACATATGTTACCCAAAAACTTGTCAAGAACGGCAAAAATACGCGTTTTTCGACTACTTCCGGTTTGGCCGGAAGTGACGACGCCAGACGTATTTTGACGACCCCAATAGATTGAGCTTGGCATTTTAAACAACTTTGCTTCTTTGACGTATTACAAATTTTCAATACGTTTTGAGATATTAAGAAAAAACTTTCGGCCCCTCTGGGCCCTTAATTTTAGGGGCCAGCCCTTTTTACAAGATATGATTTGAAAGGTCTTTAAATTCTACACTTCTTTTGTTCTATATGTTTTAACAAAATATTTCCAGGTAAAAAGATATCGTAGAAAAGGTGTTAAAATTTTTGAAATTCGCGATAGGACTATTTTCGCGCCATAGCGAGCGCCGACGTGCGGCACTTCAGATCGAAATGAAATAAATTTTACATATCTATAGACTTCGGACTATCATACCTGAAATTTTCAGGTTTCTATCGATAGCCATTTCTTAGAACGTTCGAGGACAACCTGACCCTTCAAAAATCATAAAATCGACAATATCTCCAAACCGGAAGTGACGTCATCAAATCGGAAAAAAATGCATAAGGTTCAAGTAATGTTACATAAGTCCTGAAAGTTTCATGGAAATCCATCGAGCCGTTTCCGAGAAATCGCGTGCACAAAATCGGTAAGAAAAAAAAGAATAATAACTAGAGCAAAGCTCGTTGCAAAGCAACGAGTAGGTCTTCCGTCCTGTTTGACCGGAAGTAGTTTTCATTTTTAACGAATATGAGAAATAACTTCCCAAAATTGGTTGAATCCTCAAAATCTATGTTAATTTATGCAAAAATAAGCCATTTTTTGCTACTTCCGGTTTGACCGGAAGTGACGACGACGGACGGAAAATTTATTTTTATGTTCCTATTGACATAAGATACCCAAAAACTTGTCAAGAATGACCAAAATACGCGTTTTCCGACTACTTCCGGTTTGGCCGGAAGTGACGTCGTAGGACGTATTTTGACGACGCCCGTAAATTAAGCTTGAAATTTTGAACAACTTTGCTTCTTTGATGTATTACAAATTCTCAATACTTTTTGAGATATAAAGGAAAAACTTATGGCCCCTCCAGTCCCTTAATTTTAGGGGCCAGCCCTTTTTTCGAGATATCATTTGAAAGATCTTGGAATTCTACACTTCTTTTGTTCTATATGTTATAACAAAATATTTCAAAGTAAAAAGATATCATAGAAAAGGTTGTAAAAAATTTGAAATTCGCGATAGGACAATTTTCGGGCCATAGCGAGCGCCGACGCGCGGCACTTCCGATAAAAATGAAATTCATTTTGCACATCTATAGACTTAGGACTATCATACGTGAAATTTTCACGTTTCTAGCTTAAGCCAGTTTTTAGAACGTTCGCGGACAACCTGACCCTTCAAAAATCATAAAATCGACAATATTTCCGGACCGGAAGTGACGTCATCAAAACGGAAAAAATTAATCAAATTCAAGTAATGTTACATGAGTCCTGAAAGTTTCATGGAAATCCATCGAGCCGTTTTTGAGAAATCGCGTGCACAAAATCGGTAAGAAAAAAAAGAATAATAATAGGTAAGAAAAAAAGTGAAAAAGAAACCGAAGAATAACAAGAAGGTCTTCCGCTGAAGACGGAAGACCTTAATAATAATAATAATAAGAAACAGAGTAAAAACAATATGTTCCCCAACTTCGTTTGGGGAACATAATAACTAGACTAGCTTGTTGCAAAGCAACAAATAAGTCTTCCGTCTAATTCTGAAGATGATGAGATCGAGATTGTCAGACATTTACGGTTATGTGTGCAAAAACGAGCCATTTACAAATACTTCCGGTCTGACCGGAAGTGACGCCATCTTAACTACTTTAAATGATCTCCGCATCTGCTATTTGTTATTCTGAACAACTTTTCTTCTATGATGCTTAACAAATTGTCAATACTTTTTGAGATATCAGGAAAATACTGCTGGCCCCTCTAAATCCCTAATTTTAGGGGTCAGCCCTTTTTTTGAGATATCAATTGAAAGATCGTGTAATTCTACACTTCTTTTGTTCTATATGTTTTAACAAAATATTTCTAGGTAAAAAGTTATCATAGAAAAGGCGTTAAAAATTTTAAAAGTCATGATAGGACTATTTTCGGCCCATAGCGAGCGCCGGCGCGTCGTACTTCCGGTAGTTGTGATATACAAAAGGCACTTCTCCAAAGTTTGCTCTAGCATCACTGAAAATATCATGCTTCTGTGTTAAGTACTTTTTGAGAAAACTGCCGGACAAAGTGACCCTCTAAAAATCACTAAATCGCAGAAAACTCCGAACCGGAAGTGACGTCATCAAAATAAAAAAATATATATCTAGATTTTTTGATGTTCTATCAGACCTGAAAGTTTCATGAAAATCGATCGACCCGTTCTCGAGAACTCGCGCGCACAAAATCGGTAAGAAAAAAAAACAATAATAAAAATAGTGGAAAAGAAACCTAAGATTAACAGTAAGGTCTTCCGCTGAAGACGGAAGACCTTAATAATAATAATAAGAAACAGAGTAAAAACAATATGTTCCCCAACTTCGTTTGGGGAACATAATAAAATGTAGTTTGTGTCTAGTATAGAACACAAGCGCTTCAAGGGTAAGGAAAACGAGCAGCATCTCTTATGCATTCAAATGGACAAAACTTTGTTTACGTTCGTGATCACACGTTCGGCCAGGGAATTCACCTGGCAATTGTATTCACCGAAAGTACAACGAAGGAATTAATACAGACGCAAATTACTTTCAGTATGACTTCAGAACCTAGACTTCGCCGTTTATTTAACAAATGAATTGTTTGTTATTATAAGCATGAAAATAATATTTTTAAAAATGCTTTCATTTACCATAAGATATTTTTTCAAGCGTAAAATTCCTGTAGTATTCGTAGTAACCCATAATGCAATACTCATTCAGCTGATTGGTCAGTTAAAATCGTGCTGGTGCCTCACTTGCTAATCTGACGCCAAAAAATATAGTCCGGGTTCCCATGAAAAAATATTTGTCCAAAAAGAAATTTGAATTCATGACTGCAGAAAATTGTATTATAGAGAATACTTATTTAAGTTTGAATGAATGTAAAAGAGATCGATCGACTGAAGTACATTTCAACAGACATTATCAGCTGATTCTAGGGTGGTGAAAACTGAAACGCAACATAACTTTTCTGTTTACCATGCCTCCACGTGCTAGTCACTTCCTAGCCACATTTCCGTGAATAATTTACCCTATCTCGCTGAAGTCTCGCTAACTCTCGCCAGAGCCACTGCCAGAGCTACTCTGAACTCATCGGGTTTTATAATTTGCAGAATACCGAAAAATAAAAGGTTCCGAACACATTAGTAGGGGTGAATCAAGTCATTTAAATATTTAGGTGAATAGCCATTTATGATTTTATAAAATAGTAGCAATTTATGAATATTCCTCCTACTTTGTAAAAGATCCAACCGTAATTCGTCAAACAATTTTGATCTAGAGGAATTTGATCTTAAACCAGTAATGATTCTACCTGCTTCTACTTGGATATCTTCTCAAAGTTTTGCATCTTTTTTTCAGAAAGATTGTCCCAGACAACATCAAAATATTCTAAAACAGGTCTAATAAATGAAATAATATCTTAACAAGTATTTTCCTTTTCACTTTATACTTAAGCATTCTGGGGATATTTAGTCTTTTTGTAGTTTTTTTTTTTGAATTGTATATGCGATGTCCAGGTAGCATCACTTTGAAAATGTAATCCTAGGTTGGTATGAGATGCATTTAGAATAATGGATGGACTATGTTTACCAAATGTAATGGGCGGATATTTTTATGTTTTTGCGGGTGAAATCAACATTTACAGTTTTGTTTGGATTAAAATCAACAAGCCATTTCTTTTTAATTTTACCATTAACAATTAGATCTAGATCATTAGTAAGTGATTGTGCTACATTTGTGGCTTCCTTTTCTACAATACATATAAGGAGGTGTCATCAGCAAAAAGACGTATATTATTTGCTAAATCATCACATACACGTATATCATTTATGTATAGGAGAAAAAGAAAAGGTCCCAAAACAGAACCATGAGGAACACCAGCATTTACTGTCTCAAGATTTGATGAAAAGCCATCAATTACAACTTTTTGTTGTCTATCACACAAATAATTCTCAATCCAGCCTAATATGTTGCCATTAATACAATATTTTTTTAGTTTAGATAAGAGACCTTTAAGCCAAACTTTATCAAATGCTTTTGAGATATCAAAAAAAATAAATCTAACATCTTTTCCTTTGTCAAGACTTGAAATTATAGTGTTATATATTTTTACTAGTTGGTTCACAGTTGAGTCTCCAGGTTGAAACCCTGACAGATATTTGTAAATTACATTATTATCTTTCATAAAATTATGCAATTGTATAAAAATATTTTTCCATAATTTTACACAAGACACTTGTTAGGGATATTGGTCTATAATTTGATACTTCTTGAGCACTACC
>NW_026940983.1:0-12665 GCF_032062105.1 Saccostrea cuccullata
ACGTATTTAAGGGGCTAGGTGTATCTTGGTTTCACAAATTTTGTCATGGCCACTTTCAAATACCAGGTTACAAACCATCCACTGTGCAACTCGCATTACTAATACTCACGAGACGTAGCATCACAGCCAAAAAAAAAATTTTATTTCAAGTCTGAAAAAAATCACAAAATACTGTCCAAACCCGAAAATCCTATTTCGAGGCGTGGAAGGGGAGAGGGAGATCGAACTTTATTCAGTACCAAATTTCTTTTTATATATTACCACTAACCCTTCTTTGACTAAACTGCACCAAAAAAATGGATGGCAACCAACCTTTCAACGTACATTCTCATTAATAAAAAATTATGTTTGAAAAAATAGGCGGGGTGGGTGTGGGGTATTGTTAATCTTTAGACACTTGTAAGACTTAACCCTGTAGTCTAAGTAGACAATACAAAACATATAAACTTCTAATATATAATTTTTTTGATATTCAAAAAATTGCAAGAAACTACAATAAACATTGAAGTATACATGTATCTTGAAAACCAAAAAATTAATATTTTTTTTTAAATTTCGTTCTGATATATATAACACTCTTTCTTGCATTGTAATTGAATCAAATGAACTCTTCAGTATAAATGTATCCAACTTTTTTTTTTGGTTAAAACTTAACAAAGGGGAATAATTGAAGCTTAAACCGCCTTTTGATTGGTAAGTTTGTGTCTTGAATCTCAAAACTCAAATTTCGAATCTCGAATTTCGAATCTCGTATTTCGAAACTTGAATCTCAAATGAGCCTTCTAGACTTTCGAATATAGACGTCCTTTTTCTAGAAATAATGTATAAGCTTCCTTTACATGCCCGCGTTGTAGGACGAATTAAGCAGTGTGCGCTTCTGAACCATTGCGACGCAGAACAGTTAAGGTTACAAATGGAAATATCGGCAATTTTTTAAGGTTAAAAATACATACTTTATTTGGATGGGCGATTCTTTTTAGGACTTCACTAATTTCAAAAAATTGTGATATGGCTTAAATCTACATGTTTGGGACATTCAGATTTCCTATTTAGACTTGTCGCGTAATGTCGACGACACATCATCAAGCAATAATTCTTGCAGTTTAGAGGTCATCTATAAATTTTAATATTGCAAGGGCATAACCAAGTTTAAAATCTTAGTTTAATTTATAATCCTTTTCAACACTATACGAAGTTTAATTTGTTGGGCAACAGGTTGAATATTTTGCTGGTTAACTACATTAGATATACCTAAAATTAATTTATTTGCAAGATATCATGAGGTTTGCAGCACTTTTCAAATATCTTAATTCTTATTGAGTTTATGTGTAAAAACTTGACAAGATACATTGAAGGTATGTCCTTGCAATAAATCGATTTATTAAGGTCCTTCCATTACTTTATCAATGAATCTGCATACAAACACAAGACAGTATCACTTGTCAGGAGAATGAACGGACAACTTATAAATAAAATACTAAAAAAGACATCGCATCCAAGTTATTTACTTGCAAATAATATTTTTTTTGAGAACAAAAGACATTTTTCATTGTACAAAATGTGACTTTATCAGCCTCTCACTGTGTATAAAGTGCGTCATTTTTGCTAGATGACGTCACATTGACAATTGCATTGCGATCGATGCATCGTTTACATACTGTTGTGTGGGATTTATCAAACGAGAAAACTGCATGTAATAGGAAGTTTGTATGTAGTATACAGCTATCCAGCTGTTTGAAATAGCAAATAATTTCATTTTGTGGTATTTTGAAGACCTTATAATATGTGTTACGTCATAGTAAACATTTCCCGTACAAATAAGGCCCCGCCTCCTTACTTTAACCTTAACTGTGCTGTGGAGTATAATTTTTGAAAAACTGGATTTAATACTGGAACAGACGATTTATACATAGAGAAGGGTTTTGTTCCGAAATAAGACACATAAAAAAAATGGAGGGAAATGAACACAATTTCAGCTAAATCATTCAAATCTATTTTCTTCTTTATTTATATTATTTATTTTTAACTGAGGTATGGTATTTGAGATAATTATCACAAACTTGAATTTCATTTGTCGAAATACAATAGAGATTAAGAACTCTAAACTTCTATTATCTTAACAAGACCCATACCATGATTTTGTCTACAAATGTTCAATACGAGAATACTTACAAAAATATATCTTTGTTTGAAGCATTTCTTTTTTCAGCTAGGAATCTAATACTTGATTTTTTTAGATAAATTCTGATGATTTATTGAATATCTTTTCCTCATTAATGTGTTTATTTTTCTCATGTGTACAAAATCAAGACACAAGCCTTTTTATATTATGGAGAAGTCTTAGTTACATGTATGTATTTTCTTTTTTAAATTAAAAAATGAGCTGTTCCAAGCAAAACCCCCATTATTTAGTCTGACAGAATTGTTTTGCAACAAAAACGGCAATAAAAATATATCGAGTACTGGCTGAGTTTCAACTTATCCTCTGTTCTACGTCTCGGAACTTTTTCCTTTGTGCTTTTTGCATAAATTATAAAATTTACACGCAATGATGATATAAAGTGTAAAAATATTTTTAGAAAAATGAAAAGAAAAATAAAACTAACTAAAAAATAATTTTAATTGGAAGGAATGATTATGAGAGTAGTCTAGAATTTTTTTCTATCCGAAGTCCTGGCGAAAATTGATTGGACTTAATCACATGTCAAGAAACCTGCACAGGCATTTACACCAATCAAAACTGAAGGACAGAAGCGTTGAAATCACACAAATGCAAGATCTAGATTTGGGGTATTGTTTTGCTATTTCAAACAGCTGGATAGCTGTAAACTACATACAAATTTACTAATACATGCAGTTTTGTCGTTTGTTAAATCCTACACAACAATATATAAAGGAAGCATTGATTGCAATGCACTTGTCAATGTGACGTCATCTCGCAAAAGTGACGCATTTTGTACACAGTGAGAGGTTATCAAGTCACATCTTGTACAATGAAAAATGTCATTTGTTTTTTAAAAATATTATTTGCAGTTGAATAAAAGGCCGTTAACTTGGATGCAATGTCTATTTTAGTATTTTATCAACTGTTCGTACATTCTCCAGACAAGTGCTACTGTCGTGTGTTTTTATGCAGATTCATTGAAAAATTAATAAAAGGGCCCTAAGAAAGATTATTTGTTTCAAGGGCATACCCTCAATGTATCTTGTCCAATTTGTACACATAAACTCAAGAAGCATTAAGATATTTGAAAAGTGCTGCGAACCTCATGAAATCTTGCAAATAAATTAATTACAACTATATTGAATATAGTTGACCAGCAAAATATTCAACCTGCCGTCCAACAAATTAAATTTTAGCAATTGAAAAGTGAATCTATGTAGGTTCGTAGTACCTTTCACAAACTACATATAGTGTTGAAAAGGATAATAAATTAAACTAAGATTTTTAACTTGGTGATGCCCTTGCAATATTGGTATTTATGACATCTAAACTGTATAATTCCTTAAATCATGTGAAGTCGACATAACGTGACAAGTCTAAATAAAAAATCTAAACGTCCCCAACATGTAGATTTAAACCACATTTAATTTCATTGATATCAGTGAAGTATGAAATAGAATCGTCCATCCTAATAAAGTATGTATTTCTTTATTTTTAAAAATCGCCGATATTTCCATTTGTAACCTTAACTGTACTGTGTATATAGGTCCATGACTTGTACGGTTTTCTTTGTCTGTAAAATGATTTTACGCTTTTGACTCACTGGTAAATTTTCGGACAAGCTTTATGATATTTAAGTGCTGGCCTGTGAAACTTGCCTCATAAAAACCTGTCAAGCTGTGATATGTATGCTTCTTTTTTTTTACTTCAGATGGGATTGCATAACTCTTAAGCATGGCGTAAATATTTAGAGAGTATAGGGTCAACTTTCACATATCTATGCAAAAAGCACAAAAAGATCAAATACATGTACTAGTATTGGCTGTCGTCATTTTGATGTTAGTAATAGATGGGATTGTATGTTTGTCAATCTTCTTTATATGTGAGTGTACTGTATGAAATATACGTTTTTTATTTAAAGCTGAATCATATGCCTTACCCATGTTCTCAGTTTCTTAGGTTATGCTTTAATAAGTAATTTCATAATTTGAAATCTTAAAAAAAGTATTGTTTAACTATTCGAATATAACAGATTTAACATGTATGCATCTAGTCAAAATTGCATTTATACTAATGCTTTTGAGATTGTATACCGGTAAAACAATCTCTGAGATATTTTCTAACGTTATAAAATTTTCCTCAGACTATTTTTAACTGTAACCACCAATGTCTTAACCAATGAAATTAAAGCATTTTCACAGTCACTTGGGTAAACTATAAAGTGACAACATTTTTGGAGGCACTTGAAGGTGTGCGTTTAGATCATGGAGGACCTTTGTCAGAGGAATTAAGCAGTGCGCGGCACTGAACCATTTCGAGTACAATATTTCGGAAAATCGGATTTAATACCGAAACATACGATTCAAACATAGAGTAGGTTCCTGTTTCGTAATAAGACACATAAACCAAATAAAGGGAAATGGACACAGTTTCAGCTGAAATATTCAATACCCCACCCACCCCCATTTACGTTTTCAAATAGAATGCGTATTTATTATCAGAGATTTGAATTTCAGTATTTGAAATACAATGCAGATTAAGTTAAATGTTAAATGTACCAATTAAAATGTATTTTTGTCCGAAGTAGTTTATTGTTCACTTAGAAAGTTAATACTTAATTCTTTTAGACATATTCTAGTTATTCACTAAATGATTTTTGATGTGAACATGTTATCTTCTATATGTAAAGAAAAACAAGACACGGGCCTTATCTATATTATAAAGAAATGTAAGTTATGTATCTCCTTTGTAATTTAACAAACGATGTTCAAATTTTTGCTGATCATTTGAATTGCTTATATTAGAAAAAGTAAACATTAAAAAGTGTTGTTTTTTAAAAAACTGGATTGAACTATATCTATGTCTCTTTAACTTAATATTAGAATTTTTTATTGCGTTTCAGGTCACATACATGTAGGGTATAAAACAATTATGACAAAAGATGAAATAAATGCAATGCAATCATTTTTAGCTCACCTGAGCCGAAGGCTCAAGTGAGCTTTTCTGATCACATTTTGTCCGGCGTCCGTCTGTCCGTCTGTCTGTCTGTCCGTCCGTCTGTCTGTCTGTCTGTCTGTCTGTCTGTAAACTTTTCACATTTTCGACTTCTTCTCAAGAACCACTGGGCCAATTTCGTCCAAACTTGCCACAAAGCATCCTTGGGTGAAGGGAATTCAAGTTTGTCCAAATAAAGGGCCATGCCCTTATTCAAGGGGAGATAATTAAGAATTAGTGAAAATTTGGTGGTATGTTTTAAAAATCTTCTTCTTAAGAACCAATGTGCCAGGAAAGTTGAAACTTATGGGGAAACATTCTCAGGTAGTGTAGATTCAAGTTTGTTCAAATCGTGACCCCCGGGGATAGGGCGGGGCCACAATGGCCGACCAAAGTTTTATATAGAAATATATAGGAAAATTCTTTAAAAATCTTCTTCTCAAGAACAGCAAAGTCATAATTTCTCATATTTATATGGAAGCATCCCCAGGTAGTGTAGATTCAAGTTTGTTCAAATCATGACCCCCAGGAGTAGGGCGGGGCCACAATGGCTGACCAAAGTTTTATATAGAAATATATAGGAAAATTCTGTAAAAATCTTCTTCTCAAGAACAGCAGAGCCATAATTGCTCATATTTATATGGAAGCATCCCCAGGTAGTGTAGATTCAAGTTTGTTCAAATCATGACCCCCGGGAGTAGGTCAGGGCCACAATGGCCGACCAAAGTTTTATATAGAAATATATAGGAAAATTCTTTAAAAATCTTCTTCTTAAGAACAGCAAAGCCAGAATTTCTCATATTTATATGGAAGCATCCCCAGGTAGTGTAGATTCAACTTTGTTCAAATCGTGATCCCCGGGGGTAGGGCGGGGCCACAATGGCCGACCAAAGTTTTATATAGAAATATATAGGAAAATTCTTTAAAAATCTTCTTCTCAAGAATAGCAAAGCCATAATTGCTCATATTTATATGGAAGCATCCTCAGGTAGTACAGATTCAAATTTATTCAAATCATGACCCCCGGGGGTAGGGCGGGGCCAAACTTTTGGATTCAAACTTTTCAATAGTAAACCAATTACTACTTTTTCCTAGCCACAATGCTCGGGTGAGCGATGTGGCCCATGGGCCTCTTATTTATTTTAAGATAATTATGTTCATTTACAATCAATACTAAGTCATATTTGTACATTTCTTGTAGTAATCCATGATGTAGAGCCACTTTACAAAATATTGTTTATTTCGACCAGAAACCCTGGCATTCAGAATATTTTCAATTTCAATACATCATCCTGTTTGATTTCGATCTTTTGAAGTTCAGCTTGGTACAATTTTCCCTGTATTTCATATAAACACTTACTCAAAAGTTAAGGACCACTAACTTTGATATGACAATTGAAAGTAAGAAAAAATATTTTGATTGAATAAATTCAGAATTACAGGTCAATCAAACGCTTATTTATTTGTTTTTATGTTACCTGGATATCTCTGTTTAAATACTTGTAAAACCGGTTTCTTCAAGGCTATCAATGCGTGTTCGAACAATCCAGTTTTCAATTGTATTTAGATCAATGTTCGCATGAGCTTTACCGACAGAGAAAAAAGTTACAAGTTTACAAGTTGGAAACTATCGGATGCTGAACGTTGGCAGGATATTGGAATGATAAGAACTGGAATGACGTATAGGAGGGTTGGTGATCACTTAAATGTCAGTCACACTGTTATTTTGCACCTGGTGCAGCGCTAGAGAAGAACTGGGTGGGTGGATGAAGCCATAAGATCTGAAAGATCCCGAAAGACTACAGAAAGGGAAGATAGACTTCTTAAACGGCTTGCTAAACGGAGTCCTTTTGATACAGCAAACACGCTGAGAAGCAAGTGGAACACCCAAGTTCGAATCAGTAGAAGCACAATTAACAGGAGGCTAAACAAAGAACGGATGCGATCATGTCGGCCAATAAAACGTCCACTCTTATCCCAGAGACACAAAGAAGCAAGATTACAATGGGCAAGACAGCATAGGAGGTGGAGCATTTGGTGATGGCAGAGAATACATTGGTTAGATGAAAGCCGATTTTTGCTTCACCGCTTAGACGGCAGGGTTGGGGTATGGAGACATTCAAATTCTGCATACAAACAAGAGCATGTATTGGGAACGAAGGCCTTTGGTGGAAGCGATGTAACAGTATGGGGATGCTTCTCTTTGCAATGTAAACTAGAGCTACACATTCTTGATGGCACCTTAACTGCCCAAAAGTACATAGACAGCATACTAAACCCATTAATTGTGCCTCATTCCGATGATCATTCATTAGCAAATCGACCTGTACTAATGGAAGACAACGCTAGACCTCATCGGGCCCGAATAGTTCAAGACTATCTTCGCCAGGAAGTCATTGAAACCATGCCTTGGCCTGCCATGTCCCCAGAATATGAATCCAGTTGAACATGTGTTGGATTATTTTGGTCGTAAAATTAATCAGAGGACCCCAAAGATGTAAAAGCATACAAGAATTGAAAGACGCTTTAATTCAAGAATGGAGACAGTTCCTCCAAAAGCGCCTACGACGACTTGCCCACAGTATGAGAAGGCGTGTGAAAGATCTGAACAAAAGTCGTGGTGGATGTACACATTATTGAATATAAATGCTTATAAAATGTTGAAAATTGATGACTCTTTCAATGCCAATAAAGTTAAGTATGTTTATTGTCAGCAATTTCTGTCAACAACAAATTAAAGTGAAACTTTAAATTTTACATTTTTGGACTTGAATTCCTTTCTTTGGAAATTATCAATTGCATAAAACTGATTAATTATCAGGTGATTTCGAAACATGTTTTGACTATGGAACGTTTAGATCTACTTAGATTTTAAAACGAAAATTATAATATTTAATTGGATAGATTTTCACAAAAAAGTGATGGTCCCTAACTTTTGAGTAAGTGTTTATATTACAATCCTTGCGTTTGTATACTGGTTAAAAATTCCTGCCTTTATGAAGACTTACCTAGACTATGTTTAGTCGTATTTACGGGTAAATAATGTTGATGTGTAGGTCTTGCGTACTTTATCACCGATCTTGAATTTGTTAGGTTGTTTACTAGTTTTTCTAGCAACAGGAATTTTGACACTCAGATTTCCTCTTTATTCTTCTGGGTAACTTCAATAGGTTCTATATCAATAGTACTGTGGAAAGTCTTGTTATTACTATCAGCAAATCCTAGAATTTTATTGATACAGGTACAGTGGAGCCTCATTTATCCGGACGCTTTGGTTCTCAGTCAATTTGTCCGGATACCTGAATCACCAGTTAAACAGGACATACGGTACCCGCATCGTTATTCTTGACAGGATACACGATACGATAGAATACACGCACGATACGGTAGGATACACGCACGATACGATAGGATACACGCACGATAGGACAGGATACACGCACGATAGGATAAACGCAAAACACGATAGACCTGATAAACGATCTTCACGATAGGATAAACGCAAAACCTGATAGGATTGTTTCAAAATGCGGAACGTTTTCTGACAAGACGAAAAGATTATTTTGTTTTGTTACTGCAATATTTTAATCTAAATACTTGCAAAGCTTCAAATCTAAATTATAAAGTACATTTAATTATTATAATAAAAAAAATTCAGATCACTGATAATTTTACAAAAGTTGTTTATTTATGTATATTTTTTTGACAATGATAAACTGGATTATTATGAAATGGAGACTGAATTTTTTTTTTATTTTACGGAAGGGTGTGGATTTACGATTATTTGGGTAAATGTTGAAATTCTCATCTTGAGGTTGAACCATGACTCCTTTAATCATGGATATTTTAACAAACATGTAATTGTTGCACAAAAATCCCTTACATAATTATGTGCCGTTTTTTCACCGTTACTATTATAAATTGATGAAACTCTATAGATAGAATTTTTATTTATGAAAAAATATACATTTGTACCTAATAAATTTATCTACGAATACTAAGTTATTTCACGGAAGAAATTTACGCAATAAATTAAAAATGTATTTGATGTCTATAAGGCTGACAATCTGCGGTGTATCCGAAAATCGCAATTAAAGATTAAAATCTTAGGGAAAATACTGCATGTAGAAGACCGGCCGAAAGAAAGGTCCAAAGAAATCGGCTTTAAAGAACTATATAGTTCAAGAAAATTATTTCCCTGAGTAGAAATTTTAAAAAATGTTAATATAATGGCGCTGTGCATTAATACATATAAACTGTGTAAACAGAATATGAATCTGCTACAACTGCACATGTACATTTACGCTAAGCTCTCACTTATGTACATGTAAACATTAATATATCAGATACTCTAAACCTCGTATCAATTAACGAACATTGAATGATAAAATACTTTTTTTTCTTTACAATACAAAACACAAAAATTTATAAACAAATATTAAACGGATGAAATGAGACTTTTCCGACTACATAACAATAAATCATTGCTGTTAAAATTTGTGTGTACTGTTTCTAATGCAAATGAATTATTAAACCCTGAAAACTATTTTAGACTCACCCGTAATCTCCTATACGGCATATTCGAAGGGCGGGATGTTGAAAGTCCGTAACCAATTTAAAATTAGATAAACATGATCTAATCAAATAGCCAAAAATAATATTGACTTCTTAAATAAAGTTATATAGGTATGGAATGAAATCGATTAATACTATAAATTGATTGGGGAGTGCATTACATTTACTCGCTTTGCATGGTCACGGCGGAATCAGACTTCTTTTCTTATTATTATAGTAAAATACCGTAGAAAAAGTTAATGCGAGCAAATTTTCATAGTTTAGAATGTCAAAACTATTTTGATCTTTTCTTCGATCAAAGAAATTGTTTCTAGAATTAATTCTGTCTGTAACCCGATGAAAACCCGGTGATCCGAAAGAAAACCCGATGATATTTTTCAATTATCAAATGCCAGATGAAATTAATGAAAAACTTCTATTTATATAGTAACTACCATGGTGTGATAAATTTTCATTTTCATGCATTACATTTTATAATTTTGATTTCTTTTTTAAGTTAGGCGTTTGATCGGGAGAAAATGAATATTGCATTTAAAAAAGATACATATCAATACCCTGCTAATTTTTATTATAACTTTCGGAAGGGGATACGTTTACACCGTGACTTACCGAAAATCATCTTATAGGGACTCCGACTACTTCAAGAAAATCTTATTAATATTTAATTTTGGCCAAAAATCAAACAATACGATGAATTAAAAAAAAAACAGGGAATCGATTATTTCATTTTCAAATATTAAGTTTGATTCTCTGCTTGACTATGATATGATTTTTTTTTCTTAATTTAATTTATGATTAATTATTTAATTTATTAATTGTATTATTTATATATTTATTCTTTTCCTCCTACTAATATTCCTTTAAATGATGAAAAACTAAGGGAGAAAACTTTCTTTTCTCTTTTATGGTTAAAGTAATCTTATTTAATTAACAAAACGAAAATGAAACTCGGAATACCTCGGTAGTTTCTTCCTGTAGTAAAGATAAAAAGCGAGGGTTTCCGAATATACACGATAAACGCAAAACACGATACACGATAGAACCTGATAAACGATCTACACGATAAACGCAAAACACGATAAACGGAAAACACGATAGAAAACGCAAAACACGATAAACGGAAAACACGATACGATAGGATACGAGAGGATACACACACGATACGATAGGATACACGCACGGTAGGACACGATAGATTTGTAAAGGATAACGATGCGGGTACTGTACTAAAGTTTAGAAATTCCGTTCCGATGAAAAATCGTTCGGATACTAAACCATCCGGATATCTGGCGTCGGGATATCTGAAGGTGCATTGTAAATCATTAAGCGTTTTTGTAAGTGAAATATCGGTACATTTTGCTTTTTAATTGATTTCTTAACTGGTTGAGCGTAGTTTGCCTTGATCTCCGTGTTTTGATTAAGTTTATGTTTGATATGTTTTTTCCGTCAAAAGTGATCCCACTTGTTTACATAGAAATTCTTGGCTTGGTATTTTTGGCACAAGCTGATATCGATAATATAATCCTTTTATATCAATAAGTTGTTAGTATTTGAGCATATTACATTGTACATTTTAATTTTATTCGTTTTTCCATTTCGTCTTTATTCCTATGTTGTCCTATTCTTGTAAATTCCTTCTTAAATTCAGTCACGCAAACAATGACTCATTCAAAAAAGACGATTATGATTATGATTTAGTCATGACGACAATTTACCTTTATAATACATATATATATATATAACGACAATAATTAAAAAGGGGATTTTAAAGAAATTCAACATATGTAGGTAGAAAATAAGGGGGAAACGGTTAAATCCAATACCTCCAAGTAAATATTTTGTTACAGTCTTCAGGGTTACTGAAGACATTTGATATCCCAAGGAAATGCTGGAGGGTGCACACCCGTTGATTTCATTTTTCGTACGGTTTTAAATAACCCTGGGAAATTCATTTACATGTAGGTTGAACAATGTTCCGCCATTTACCCATACAGTATTATTTCGGGTATTTTTTGTGAGCGCGAAATAGATAGTGTACTTTTATGACAACATGAAAATTTGATGCCGTTGAGATTATTCACTATTGATCATGTACATTGCATGAGAAAACTTTTACACTAAGAAATAAATTAGATTTTAGGCACCAGAGAAGAAGAGGGAATATCAGATTCTTAAATTTTAAAGATTTAATAAACCTTGTTCTTATCCTCCACATTTTCAAGAATTTAACAATATGTTAGATTCAGGGGAGTGATGTGTGATAACATTTATTACAGTAGCGTTCATAATTCTGTTCATTAAGGAATATGAGTTGCATTTTTGAAAATTTATCCTGCTGTTAAAATGTGAGTTTATTATAATTTTGTATATAATTTAAACTTTTTTTTATCAATAAGACTCTAAAATAAAGCATAAGATTGTTTCACAAGACAGACTTCAATACAATCGTATAAACTGCATTGCATAATAAATCATTATTGTCCAAGACGACAGAATGTGGTTTTGATTTAATCAAAGCTTATGAATAGTTCTTACTTACATAAATAAATAAAGAATAACCTTTACTTTAAGAAATGGGGTAATTTTGCTAATCACGTGATATTTCAAAACCAATGAAGTTAAAGCATTTTCACAGAACTGAGTAAGGGATAAAGCACGAGTTTTCGGAGGCACTGAAAGTGTACATTCAGAAATAGATCAGGGAGGACCTTTGTCAGACGACTTAAACAGTGCGCGCTTCTGAACCATTGCAAGTACAAATTTTGGAAGACTGGATATACCACCGTAACAGACAATTCAAACAAAGAGTAGGTTCTTGTTCCGTAATAAGACACATAAACCAAATACTGTAAACCAACTTTTATTCGCGACAACTTTATTTCGCGATTAACCGGGAATAAACTAGTTCGTGACGATTAATTTTCGCGATCAA
>NW_026940984.1:0-124666 GCF_032062105.1 Saccostrea cuccullata
CAAAGAATTTTCCTATATATTTCTATGTAAAACTTTGGTCGGCCATTTGGCCCCGCCCTACCCCTGGGGGTCATGATTTGAACAAACTTGAATCTACACTACCTGAGGATGCTTCCATATAAATACGATCAATTATGGCTTTGATATTCTTGAGGAGAAGATTTAAGAATTTTCCTATATATTTCTATGTAAAACTTTGGTCGGCCATTTTGGCCCCGCCCTACCCCCAGGGGTCATGATTTGAACAAACTTGAATCTACACTACCTGAGGATGCTTCCATATAAATATGATCAAAATTGGCTTTGCTATTCTTGAGAAGAAGATTTTTTAAAGAATTTTCCTATATATTTCTATGTAAAACTTTGGTCGGCCATTTTGGCCCCGCCCTACCCCTGGGGGTCATGATTTGAACAAACTTTGATTAACACTACCTGGGGATGCTTCCCTATAATATGATCAATTATGGCTTTGTTATTCTTGAGGAGAAGATTTTTAAAGAATTTTCCTATGTATTTCTTTGTAAAACTTTGGTCGGCCATTTTGGCCCCGCCCTACTCCCGGGGGTCATGATTTGAACAAACTTGAATCTACACTACCTGAGGATGTTTCCCCATAAGTTTCATCTTTCCTGGCACAGTGGTTCTTGAGAAGAAGATTTTTAAAACATGCCACCAAATTTTCATTAATTTCTAATTGTCTCCCCTTGAATGGGGACCTGGCCCTTCATTTGAACAAACTTGAATCCCCTTTACCAAAGGATACTTTGTGGCAAGTTTGGTTGAAATTGGCAAAGCGGTTCTTGAGAAGAAGTCGATAATGTGAAAAGTTTACAGACAGACGGACAGCTAGACGGACGCCGGACAAAATGTGATCAGAAAAGCTCACTTGAGCCTTCGGCTCAGGTGAGCTAAAAATGTAGGAAATGAAAAGTTTAAAATAAAAACCATTCAGGAAATTAAATACAGCCAATTTTCATCTGAACTTAAGTTGGAAACCGATTTAATAAACTATGTCCAAATGGAATAATCAACATATAATATGCAAATTATATTCTGTCAATACTGAAATATAAATTAAAAAAAAAATGCAGACATACATACCAGTAAGTTACCATACTTACATGTACAAACCAAGCTTAAACATACAAGTTTTGGCTATGTTTAATTAAATGAAAGACAATTACATTTTTTCCTAAGAATTATAACAGTTATACTGATTCAGGTCTTTCCCCATTTACTGGAACAGTGATTCAAACAGATTTGAGCATTGCATTACCTTAAGATCCTTGCCTATTATTTTAATTTATCTAAACAATGTCCGTTTTTTTAATACATGTAGTAGCCACATGTGAAATGTAAAGTATTCATTTTTTATTGAAGCGTCAATTCAATTTATCAACCATCTTTTCTTTTAAAATTGGAATTCCCTTTACAGGGTATCAACACCATGACTTGGCCTCCACAATCTCCAGATATCAACAATATCAAAAATACTTGGAGAACTGTGAAAATAAAAGTTCAAAAAAGGATTCCTCTGTTAAAAACTTGACAAGACCTAATTGAAAATCTTTTAGAAATCTGAACCTCTCTATCTCTAACTTATTTAAACTTTGTATCAATCCGTATCAAAGCGGATCTGAGCTGTTCTGGCAGTCAGTGGATGCATTACTAAATGAGTTTATAAAAACAAGTTCTAATATTCTCCTACTAACATTGGTAAAATTATTTAATAAAATTCTTAATACTGGTAAGATACCACAAGCATGGAGACAGTCATTTATTACGGTTCTTCACAAATCGGGTGATCCAAATAATTGTAACAATTACAGGGGTTTGAGTGTAAATAGTTGTCTAGGAAAACTATCTGATTATCTAGAAAGTAATTCTCTTCTAAGCCCTTTCTAATCTGGCTTTAGAAAACAACATCGTACAACTGATAATATATTTGTTTTAAAAACACTAATTAACAAATATGTTTTCTGTAAAAAAAAAAAAACAGAGTTATATGCATGCTTTATTGATTTTAAAAAAGCATTCGATACTGTGGAGACCTGGTCTTCTTCATAAGCTTTTAAATAAAGGTGTTGGAGGTAATTTTCATAGAATTATTGAACATGTATATTCTACTACTGTATGCGCTGTTAAACAATCAAATGTTCTTAGTGATTTTTTTCCCTACAAATCGTGGAGTAAAACAAGGAGACAATTTGAGTCCGACACTTTTTTACATTTTTATTGATGATTTTACAAAATATTTAGATTCTTCAAAAACATGCCCTGTTCAATTGAACAACATGAACTTTAACAGCTTATTTTTTGCAGATGATTTATTACTTGTATCTGAATCAGTAGATGGGCTACAACAATGTCTTGATTCATTGGAAAGATATTGTTGTGAAAGGAAGCTAGAAGTAAATACACAAAAAACTAATGCTATGGTTTTTTTCTAGTAAAAACTTTAAAAAATTGAGTTGTAAAACAATGAAGTTTAAAGAAGATGTTATTGATTTTGTTGATGAATATAAATATTTGGGTGTTGTTCTAAAAAATAATGGTAAATTGAAATTGAGAATTTAGCAGGTAGAGCAAGGAAAGCATATTTTATGATCAAATCAAAATTACCAAACAATGTTAATCTCTCAGGAAAGGCTCAGTTTAAGATATATGAATCATGCATTATGCCAATTTTAACATGCTTCTGAAATCTGGATAAGTGATTTTAAGAAAATTACAAAAGGCTTTGATAAAACTCCATTTGAAAAAATTCAGAATTTCCTCTTGAAAGACATTTTAGGGGTCCATAATAAAGCTTCTAATTAAACAGTTAGAGTAGAGTTTGGTGCACTTCCCATTATTTTCAGAGTTTATAAATTATTATTTAGATATTATTATAGAATACAGAAAATTGTTTCAGATCAAGAGAATTCAAACTTACTTTTACAACATGCATATTTAGAGGATGAAAAACTTGCAGGACTTGGAAAAACATGTTAGCAAAACTGTATACAAACTATACTTGATGAAGTTATTGGTTCAAATGCCAGGCCTAATACATTATCAATAAATGATTTTGAAAATAATTTGAAAAAATATTTTGAGAATATGGTTTTAAAGGATATAATAAATATCAGAGAAAAAGGTAATGGCAAATTATCATTCTACAGCCAGTTAATAAGTCAAGGGAATCTAAACAAACTTGAAATACAACCATACTTAAATTTTTCTATTTCCAAGAATCTTCGTTCTTTTTTGACTCGATTGAGAATAAGTGCCCACAAATTACAGACAGAGGTTGGCAGATATTGTAACCCAATTATATCAAAAAATGAAAGATATTGTATTAATTGTCTAAATGTCGTTGAAGATGGACATCATTTTTTATTTGTATGTCATCTTTATAAACAACTAAGAAGTGAATTTTGTACACTTATTAATAATACATGTATATCTTATGAAATTCTCAATCCAGCAGATGTCACATCTACAAGAAATATTTGTAATGTAAGTAACTTTATTAGATTTAGAGATGCATGTCATATACAGTGTAGTCATGAACGAAGACAATTATTCAGCTCTACATAGCACTTCAGCCATTTTGTGACTTTTAATCTGGCACGCGACTGTACATCTGTTACAATACGATTCTCAGATTCATTTATTTGAACATACGCCTTCTCACAAACAATCCAATCTTATGACATTAATTTTCAGTTAATCCGTCAACTTCAGAAGAATGATGCTTTTTTATTTTGACACTTTTATCTTTTTTCACATTTGGATCGTTATAGCATTGTTATATGTTAATTAGCATGAATACATTTATCTGTCACCCAAAGCAGGGCATGACGGATAATAGCCGAGAGTTCTAGTTTTTAATGAACTAAGTGTGTTAAAACTGATAGGTTAACTTGGATATTTATATGACAGGAAATGATACACAATAAATTAGATGCGAGTTTTAAGCAAAGTTAGATGCGAGTTGTAAGCAAAGTTAACACTTTTCATAAAGTTTTGTTGTTAAATTTTCTTAAACATTATGAATTCTCCAATCCCCCCCCCCATTTTTTCACTATTCAAATCTACAGTCATAATCTAAACCCATCTGAAATATCTAGGGTTAAAGTTAAAACGCCATGGTTTTAAACTATGTCAAGTACATGTATATACATGTAATACAATTCTCAGTTAACCTAGCCTTGGACTTTCAGTAAGACGTGGCATTTTCGATGTTACCTTGAGAATTGTACAGAAAGAGATTTGGAGGAAAATACGTAGTGAATCATTATGTTTGAATAAGAAAAAATGTTATCTGTAAAAAAATTAATTATATAGCGTTTTCAATCCCCATTACGATGTTATTAATGCAGAAAGGTGAGAAACTTTGTGCATGTTTGGAAAAGTAAATTATCAATGTAACAGACAGTTAATGTACAAATGTAATTGTTTACCGGGACATATTATTGACAATTAAGTTGCAGTTACAGTAGTTTCAATTAATATTACCTCGCTAAAAGTCAGAAGTCGTAAATTCTATGTTCGTTAAAAAGACCTTGTAAACAATTTAGCCTAGCACCGGATCGTATTTTATCTAATGTATGTCAGGCCTTTCTGAAGCTAACGACCATATAAATTTTCAATTTTTCTTATATTTATACATTTGTACAAGTATACGGCTTATGGCAGGTGCGACCTGTCATCAAGGAGATACATCCTTCATCGTTTTTTACGACTTTGTTTTGTAGTATAACAAGCTTCAAAATCAGAATTTGATTAATTAACATGTTCATAGTAGCATGTTAGATTAGAAGGTTCTTGAGCTGTATACGTGTTTTGAAAACATAAGGCAACAATGGGAGAAATATACTCACTTCTCTTACAACTACATTTGGCATTAGTGTTAGGTGTACATTTTGTCCTTTGTCCATCAACAACCAATAAACACTCTTTTCCACGTTCACATCCCCTATTTAAAAAGAAACTGAAATTTTAAAGCAAATATTTGAAATGATGTCCATTTCTTATAAACGGTTTTTCTACTGACATTCATCAAGAAATGTCGATACATATCGCATGTTAAAGAGGACGGACTTGATTTGTATTTTGGGTTATTTGGTTCAATATCAGCTTTTACATCAACTATAACAGTGCGACAGTTATATACTCGTAATATATGAAAAATCAATTAGAGCTCACCAAAACTGACAGGAAATTTCTTCTTTTTCAGTATCCATGAAGTTTGGTAGCAATGCCGAGCTCGATTGCGATGGGAATGGATCTCTTGAAAAAGCTGGAATGCCGCGAATTTTTTCCGGCTTGTTAGCTTTTTCTATGTAAAGAAAATAAAATCACATTTTCAATTATAGAGTCAATAGAAAAGAGATACTAAATACTGAAGAAATTATAAATTATATCTTTGTTTAATTCATATGAAGATGAGTTTGAATCAATTACCAGTTTAATTGTTTTTTTTTGGATACATACTTTTCATGCACTGGCATATATCTCCACTTTTTGTATTACACTGGACTGGTTGACCTTTCACGATTGTCATGCATTTGAAGCTTTTCTCCAAACATCCTCTATGAGGAGAAAAAAAACCCATACATTTCATAATTTTGAAATTAAATGTTATGTCTTTATGTGGTATATCAAATATTGCATGGGGAGTCAAACATTACTCTACATGTCAAATATTGCAATGAAAATAAGATTTGTAACATACAAAACCTGTTATACAACTGATATTCTGGAATATACTTACATATACTGACACGGCAATCCTTTAAGAGTTTCTTCTCCAACCTCCATGTTTTCCGGAACATCCAAGGGATCATGGCCTCTATTAAATTCCGTTTCCGGTATAGATGTTTTCCAAGTCCTGGTTGTCTTAGAAATGACTTTTTGTTTCCTCAGAGATTTTACTAAAATTAAATTTTAAATTTTAAACTTCACTGATGGATTATACATGTATTACTATGATATGAACAATATCATTTTCAAACTTATCGAAATAATTATCATTTCCCTTATAATATCAAAAATATGTCAGTTAAATCTATTGCCGTCTCTTTTTTCAATAATATCGTCTAGAAAACTATAAAACAAAAACTCAAACAATCCATACATATAGACGCCAAAGTAAAACTCGAACCTCTCATGCACTGACAAGTCTCGGTACTGTCTTCATGGCAGACGACTGGGTGGCCATTAACAAACCGCATACATTTGTAGTCACTGATACATCCCCTGGGTTTACAAAAGATTCATAACAACGATTTTTTTTCCTGTAACTTAATTTGATGCTGATGATAAAAACAGCACTTGTTTGCATGCTGACATTTTTAAATGAATGGACATGCGTTCATACAAGTTTACTTTGAAAGCACTAAATTTCGTTGGGGCTCAATTTTCATAGTTTTTGAGGTAGGAAGACACCTCCTCATTAATGTCCTACACTATGTATTAATTTCAAATTCTTGAGCTCAATATTTCTTCAACCACGGACTTTTAATTTTTTATTTAACAATGATATACAATATGGATGTAAAAAAAAAATACTTTATTGTAAACATTCACTTATTACTCTGTTCATCTACAATGTAGGTGAGTTTAAAATGTTCAATCAAAATAAAACGTACAATAATCATTAAATTAGCAAAAACAAAGAACATACATAAATGAACAAGTTTTTACTTACCCCCATTGACAAGGCACAAAGTGATTCTCGCCCCCAAATTCAAAGTCTGACTCCCGAAAAGAGTTTAGATCTTTACCATTGCCTACATGTTCCCCTGTTTCCGGAATCATGTGCACAGACTCTGATTTTCCTATATTTGTTTGAATCACTTCCGGTTCGATGTCATTTCTTTGGTCCTCCTCCGGTTCGACAGTGTTTGCTTTGGTATCGGTTACTTGATTCACAATCTTTTGCTTTTTAATTTGATTAGAAAATGGATTCGAATGTGCTCCTTGATTTTGAGGAGGTTCCTTGTTCGTTTCGTCATTTTCTCCGCGTCCTTTGTTGCCAATTCGGGATTTCAACCAAAATCTTCTCGATGTAAATTTTCTCCGAGTATTGTTTGGCTTTTTAACAGTGTTAGGACTGGCAGGTAAATTTAAAATGTTGCTCTGTGACAATTCTTGCTTTCCATCATCCTGTCTGTTGCCAAATGGATTACTAAATTCTCCCGATTTTTTCTGAACATTCAGATTATTTCCTTGACTTTGGTGTGCCCGAAACAACTTTCGCTGTGTATCAAACAATCCATTCGAAAATGGTATAACACTAATGATGAAGTACAAAGCTAAAATGTCGAGTACTTTCATTGTAATATAATTGCCCATTCGCTTGAGCAGACCCTAGACTTATTATTATATACGTATTTAAGTTATGTATAAAAAAGACATGATATTGACTTTCTTAATTTTTTGCCTTTAGCCTTTCTTCTTTGGCATACTGATGTTAAATTTGATGAATGATGTAACATTTGGATTAATGTACTTGAACACATGTTTTGCATTCGTTTTAGAAATATTGACCGAAATATTATTCACCCCTTCCCACCAAAATAACGATTCATTTTTTTCATTTCGTATTTAGATAAAACATATATTAAAAGCAAAACAAAACAGTGAATTATACCGTTTTATTGAAAATGAAAAACGTAACATTTTAGAAAAACAGTTTATGAATGAAAATCGTCCATCCATTGGATGATACAATATGTATGACAAATCATATTAATATTAACAGATAAAGAAAAAGTGTAGAATTAAACTTAATATTTCTATAACTGTATTGAGTTTTTTTTGTTCGGAAGAAACACAATTGTTAGCAGGAAGTATTTTACTAAACTTCAATGTTTGTACATGTACTTCAAAAGAAACAAACACATTGTTTTTGCTATAAAGAATTTTGACCTGTTTCAATCTCTTGACATCAAAATACATACTTTACCTATACTGTCTGATCGCACACTAGAACTGTTTTTGTTCACGAGTCACGATACTTTTTTTAATGCTTATAATCAGGCTTACATGTACATACCAATGTCATTGTTGGAAACACGAGTTGAAAGAACAAGTTGCCTCGATAAAAATACGATTTACAATGTAAATTGCAAAATGAAGCTATTTCTTTCCAAACAGAGTTTCCATAAATCTGTTGAGAATCCCTCCTAAATTTATTCTAGGTCGATTCCTCCTCTGAGTTTTTCGAATCCGTCTATGAATTCTTTGATCCTCCACTTTTGCCATACATGCTCGGGATCTTTTGCACTCAACCTTGAATTGGTTTGGAAATATTTATTACATAGATGTTTCACATTGCAAAAGACACCGTGACATATTTTGCATACTGCAAAATGCAGAGATATTACAAAGACAGAAAAAAATATTTACCCGACCATCTGGAAAACACTTGCAGTATTTGCATTTCCCCTCGTATTTAAGATAGGCATGGGGGATGAATTTCTGGTCGTGGATGCATCCTGGGACACAAACGCATCTGCCGCTGTAGGCCCGGGGGCACAAAGTGGCACTCCGTGTGATCATGGTCTTGGCTATCACACACTCCTGGCCTATGGTACAACCACTAAAGTTCAAAATTTGAAATAAGTTGTATTTTTGGTGCTACTTGCATTGAATAACCCGCAAATCAAGCAGTGAAGCAAAACTTCTTAGATTCCAAGCACATGTATTCAAAACTACATGTAGTAAAGTGATATTGTCTAACCATATAATATGTAGAAGTATCTCAGAATTGCATGAAAAATCAACATAGATCGTTTTCACTGCTCTATACAAACATATAATAGATCAAGCTAATTCAAAGGAGTGTAGATACCCATTTTTGGTGTCTTTAAGTCATTATTAATGGGATATTGTGTCAAATATGAACGCCATATCACATGTCATTTAAGAGTTATCAACAAAGTTCAGTTTAATTAGGTTAGACATAAACGTCAAGGGTTAGAAAACATAAATATCTTTTAACATATAATAATGCACATGTCAATTATATGAAAGCCTTGTCTCTATTCCATAAAACTAAAATGTTATGAGGAAAAAATAACATTTTTGAAAAGTAGATTAAACTGTAATGTCAAGGTCACGATCTCAAAAATCTCAGTGTATCTAGAAAGGTCTTGTCAGAGGAAATATAAATTTGAAATGTGAAAGGACTGAAAGCCTTCTTTCTTCTCATTTAAAATATTTGATCAAGATTCATGTTTGAGAATGTTAAACATAAGATCAAGGTCAAGAGGTCAAAAATCAAAGTGTATTTAGAAAGATTTTGTCACAGGTAATACACATGTCATGTGTAATATGAACGTTCTGTAATGCCCCCCTCGAAAGTGGGGAACAAAAAGGATAAGAAGAGAGAATATCCCATGGATAAATGACTTTTAAAAACGACTTCGTCATTTTTGAAAAAAATCCATATATCTTGAAGGACAAGTACACTTATTTGTGGTGAGTTTTGACCTATCTAAATATAATTATCAACTCACCTGAACTGACATTCCGGGCCATTTAATGCGGGCGGCGGTGGTGGGTGTGGACCATGATGATTGATCGGTACAAGGTCTCCAATCTTATGTCTAGGACTGTAAATATTAAAATCATCCACGTGAACATCTCCGGCATGAGGACCATGAGAGCTCACCGGGACATCGCCATGATGAGGATTAACTGGGACGTCATGATGATGATGATGATCTTTCGTTACATGAACATCAACATGGTGAGGATTTACCGGTACATCATGGTGATGATTGCCTTTCGATACATGAACATCAACATGGTGAGGATTTACCGGTACATCATGGTGGTGATTATCTTTCGATACATGAACATCAACATGGTGAGGATTTACCGGTACATCATGGTGGTGGTTATTTTTCGATACATGCACATCACCATGATGAGGATTTACATGCACTGTTTCACCACGATGATTCTTTGTTGTCACGTGTACAGCTTTTACTTCATGGTGATGATGATGATCTGTCTTTACATGTACATCGGTATGGTGAGGGTTCACTGGAACATCATGACCATGGTGATCTTTTACAATTACATCGGTATGGTGTGGATCATGAGTGTGTGAAGTGGCCGGTACATCATGATGATGGGGATTGTGTGGTGTGCTGTGACGGTTTGAACCGACTGATACATCCTGACGGTGACTACCGATAAAACCCGGGAACATATGGATAGGACTCACCGGTCCTATCCGTCTTGTGCCTACCGGTATATTTCCAGTACGTGGACGTATGGGTGATACACTACGACCCGTATTTATTGGTGAAATTCCAAGGAAAGGATCTAAAGGATTTGAACCAACGGGCAAGTTTGTAAACCGAGAACTTACTGATGAAGGACTGCGGCCAGTATTGGACCGTGGTGTTCCTACACTAACTGGACCACTGAAAGAGCCACTAAACGGTCCGAAGTTATCCCTCCCTGAAGGAAAACCGCTAAAACCAGGTGGAAATGGACTGTTGCTACCGGTAACGAATCCATTGGAAAAGCCCTGCGTTCCCAAAGAACCTTGTGGTGTTCCGAAAGAAGAAGCTCCAAAACCTGCTATTGGATTTATTGACGATTCTCCCAGATTTGTCTTTAAGGTCGCTCTTTGAGTTCCAGCAGGAAGAGTTTGGCTGCTTTCAGGGCCTTGTATCACCAAGGATGAGACCAAAGGTATCAAAAACAAAACAAGGATAAAAATACCCACCTGCATTTTGTAACAGTCCGAACTAAAATAACTAAGTTTACATATCATACGGCTTACGTTAAAACATTACATGCGTTATTGAATCTGATCCATCACGTTCCTAAGAGTGATTAGGATTTAACAAGGAAGAGTGTCCTAAATGTTAAGGAAACATTGGTTCACCATAAAAAAGGTAATTAATCTCAAATTGAATCGCGGATTTACATTAGTCGTTAAGACATCAAATCAGAAGACATTACATTTATTTTATTATATTTAGCATCTACATATATTAAAATGTAAAGGAAAATAATATGTTACATGTATATTCTTTAGTACAGCGTCACTTCTGTTTGGCATAAGGACAAATTAACACACATACACACACACGCACTGCCTAACTAACACACCGAGCGCGGTACAAATCCTCTTCTAACTCCTATGTGAGGGGATAATAAGGTGTGTAACCACATTCGACACGATTTACGTCACAGTTTCGTATCAGTAAACTCATCAATTACCATGTATTTCGTTCAGTCTCTCATGCACATGAAGATATCGGTTGACTTCTATCAAAGGATTTCAAAAATGTCTCATGATTTATTTATATTAAATACGAAAAAAAAACTCAGTTGGGATCACTGTTATGTTTATTCAAATTTTTATTTCTTTATTTAACAAATGTCTTTGTGGGTAATATGTCATTGTTTAGGTTGTGTCAAATATGATGAACGACTTTTTATATTATGTCATTCAAGAATTATCACCAAAATTTTTGGGGGTGTTTTGGGAAAAAATTAGGTCAAACATGGAGGTTCAGGTCAAAAACTCAGAAATCAAAGAATTCTTGGAAATATCTTGCCACACGCCTGTCAAATAAAATCAAAACTCATAAGGAACATTTTTGTAAAGTAGGTTAAATTTCAAGGTCAAGGTCACGAGGTCAACATTCATAGAGAGAAAGGACTTTCACTGGCAACTGGTCAAACGTCAAGGTCAAGGTAACGGGATAAAGACTTGTAGTGTATTTAGAAAGGTCTTGTCACGAGTACGTGTGTATTAATATGAAAGATCTATTTCTTCCAATTCAAACGATATGACCAAGGTTAAAGTTTTTGTGGGAGACGGACAGACTGGCAGACTTACAGACGAATGAGATTTAATGTCCCCTCGCTTTCACGAAACGAGGGACAAATAAAGGACACAAGATGTGACTTGCAGATCACATCCATACGTAAAACTGAAGAGACAATCTACTGTCTTCTCGTTCTCGATGATCGAGCTAGGGTATTAAAATTAATCAACTGAAGTTTTTTTTTCGAAAGAAATGTATAACAAGAATAGATATGGGTTACCCCATATCCAAAGATATTCGACTTTTAGATTTAATATGTTTAACAGTGTTTATAATGACGTACGTTAAAAAAAACTGCACTGTCTAATTATGGAACTGTTGTAAATTTCGTGAGTCCATAGCATTACGGTCACCCAGTCTCCTAACAAACAGTACACATAGGCCTACATGTATACCTGTGTCCGCAAGACCAACATTAGCCTTGGTCTACACACGTGCGATGGAGCTGTCAAACGCATCCAGCGAGCTCGGAGAAACACGTTTTGTTTTGCCGAGAAGTTACGATGGCAGACAATGCTTTTCTTTTCTTAATTAGATCATATGAATACGAATTCTGATTAATAAAAATTATACAATCCCTGTTGAACTATATATAGTTTGTTCTAACATTTGCATCTGCAACAACTTGTGTTTAAAATGGCCGGGTTAGGAAAATCAGGACCGGGTCGGAAAATTCTAAACTGAAAACCTTTTTTGTTTTGAAAATTACTGAAATATACTAATGTATTCGTCGCAGAAATTACTTACATTATTCAAGTTCTATATAAAATGGTATGCTGAACTTCAACACGAACCCGAATCCCCAACCCAGTTCTCGTTTTGCCACACATACCCTAGGGTTTACAAAGTGTACACACGAGCAGAATCCGGCCAGGGATTGAAAATTCCGTCATTTAATAATACACACACACAGAATGATTAATTTTTTCTTTAAGAAGAAATTGTATGATAATTAACGGACTATAAACATGTACTTAATACAATTGTTGATATAGTATTATCAATTCATCGGTGAAAAGATATGAATCGAAGAATGACCTAAATATTCTCTGTTATCAAACATGTAAAAAAAAAAAAAGGCTGAGGAGGGAGCGAGCGTAGGAATATTGATATTTTTTATTTGCATTTCGGGGGGAAAGTGACTTTCTAATAATATTTTGACGTTATTTTTGATTTCTTTAACGTATGACAAACACAACTTTACTCTTATCATGAATAATAATGTTGTATCTACTTATCATGATGGAACTATTTTGGTCGGACCAATTTGTGTGAGTCGCCGCTGAATACAGTAATATATCTTGCATAAATAGTATGCACTGATCGAATATATTAAAAATAACGATTTTTTTTTTCTAAAATCCAAAGTCCAGAATTTTGTTTTATACATTTTTTCAAGTGCGTTAAGTGTCTCCATGCTAGACTCAAATGTTAATGTACATTTTTAACGCACTGTCACGATGTCTCAACAGAATTGCATGTCGATAAAAGCATTGGCCACATAACGGTACAACAAATACATGTAAGATCCAAATGGGATTTCAATCTGATTTATTGTAAATAGGGTGATAATTAATTTTCAATGCAATTTCGAGTAATAAATGATATTAAATATCAAGGAATATTGTATTTCTTGTTTTTATGATTATTTCACTTGATCATCATCTGATTCATTGTTTGGGTATCTATATATAAATAATGATAAAAATGCACATACTTGCACAACAGCACATCGTGCATGTCTACATATGAAACTTAAAAATGCCACCAATATACACTGTGTATACAAATGTACTTAAGGACAGATGATAAAAACAAACTTTTGTCAAAGAAATTGAAAATAACAACTTGAATCATGTTTAAATGAATAAAATGAATAACTTTCAACGCGTAGTTAGCTCACCTGAGCCGAAGGCTCAGGTGAGCTTTTCTGATCAAAATTTGTCCGTTGTCTATCGTTGTTGTAGTCGTTGTTGTTGTCGTCGTTGTCGTAAACTTTTCACATTTTCGACTTCTTCTCAAGAACCACTGGGCCAATTTCAACAAAACTTAGCAAGAAGTATCCTTAGGTGAAGGGGATTCAAGTTTGTTCAAATGAAGGGCCACGCCCTTATTCAAAGGGAGATAATTTAGAAATAGTAAAAATTTGACGGTATGTTTTAAAAATCTTTTCAAGAACCGCTGTGCCAGGAAAGATGAAACTTATAGGGAAGCATTCTCAGGTAGTGTAGATTCAAATTTGTTCAAATCATGACCCCCGGGGGTAGGGCGGGGCCACAATGGTCGACCAAAGTTTTACCTAGAAATATATAGAAAATTCTTTTAAAATCTTTTTCTCAAGAACAACTGTGCCAGGAAAGATGAAACTTATAGGGAAGCATCCTCAGGTAGTGTAAATTCAAGTTTGTTCAAATCATGACCCCCGGGCGTGGGGCGGGGCCACAATGACCGACCAAAGTTTTACATAGAAATATATAGGAACATTCTTTTAAAATCTTTTTCTCAAGAACCACTGTGCCAGGAAAGATAAAATTTATAGGGAAGCATCCTCAGGTAGTGTAGATTTAATTTTTTCAAACCATGACCCCTGGGGGCCACAACATGGAATCTAAGTTTTACAAAGAAACATGCAGAAAAAAATCTTTAAAAATCTTCTTTTCAAAAATAGCAAAGCCATGATTAGTCCTATTCATATGGAAGCATTTTCAGGTAGTGTAGATTCAATTTTGTTCAAGTCATGACCCCTGGGTGTACGGTGGGGCCACAATTTAAGTTCAAATGTAAAGGGCAATAAAGCCACAGGTAGTTTAAGAAATATGCAAGCATCCTTAGTTAGTGTAGATTCAAGTTTGTTCATATCATACCCTCTCCCTTTTAAGGATTGTTTGGGACCACTAGTGGGTTTCAACTTTTCAATAATAAACTGATTTATGCTTTTTTCCTAGCCATATTACTCAGGTGAGCGATGTGGCCTATGGGCCTCTTGTTTTTAATTTTTTATTCAAATTTGGATAAAAATGGATTTTTAAATGAAAGATATTTGTATAGATTAATAAGGATGGTTTCAGAAGGATATACTTTTGAACATCACAGAAGGTTTACAATTTCCTTATATTCTAGAAAGTATTATTTGCATCATTTGCAATAAAATTAGGCCAAAAAATATATACCAAGCCAGGCATCCATTTTTTGTTTGTATCATCTGTCCTTAAATGGAAAAATTGCTCTTCATCATATGTTGTTTTCTGTCTATTACTTCATCATGTTTATCTGTAATTATTATAAATGTTACATTGTATACATGTATGTTTATGACCAATAGGCTCTGATTGGTAATAAGTTCTATTCTGTATCAATGGCGGATCAAGAAATCTTATAATAGGAGAAGGGGTGTCGAGGTCGTCGGAATGGCGCCCACACTGAAAAAAATAATTTATTAAATCTTTTGTATATTTTGGACAAAAACAGGAGGTGGTGGCTTGCCCCTCTAAATCCGCCAATGGTTTGAGGGAGTGGGGAGAGAGAGAGAGGGAGAAAGAGATGGAGTGTGAGAAAGAGAAAATGGGGTGGGTGAAAGAGAGAGGGTGTGGGATGAGTGATGGAGTACAGAGAGTGTGTCAGAGAGAGTGGGAGAGAGTGCATTACTAGAAGAGAGAGAGAGGGAATGAGGAGAGAGTAAGAGTGGGGATGGGGGAGTGGGGAGAGAATTGGAGAGAGACCGGGAGTTGGGAAAGAGTGGGAGAGAGAGGAGTGGGGAGAGTTGGAGAGAGATGAAGTGGGGAGAATGTGAGAAAGAGAGGGAGAAAGAGAAGGAGTGGGGAGAGAGGAAGAATTGGATAGAGAGAGGGAGTGGGGAGAGAGTAGAAGAGAGGGAGTTGGGAGAGAGAGGGAGTGGAGAAAGAGTGGGAGAGAGAGATGGAGTGGAAAGAGAATTGGACAAAAAGAGTGGGTTTGGAAAGAGTGGGAGAGAGGAAAGGAGTGAGAGAGAGGATTGGGGAGAGTTGGAAAGAGAGAGAGAGAGAGGAAGTGGGGAGAATGGGAGAGGGAGAGGCGAGAATTGTACAGGGGAGAAAGAGGAGTGGGGAGAGAGGAAGTGTTGGAGAGAGTGGGAGAGAGAGAGGGAGTGGGGAGAGTGGGAGAATGAGAGGGAGTCATGAGAAGGATCTGGAGATAACGAACAATATTCAATCTCAAAGTCCATAAAACAATATAAAATAGGAGCAGAGTAAGCAGGGACCTCCGAAACATCAGAGGTGGGATCAGGTGCCATGGAGGAGTGTGCATCCCCTGCTGACCGGTCACAACCGCCGTGTGCTCCTTGTCATGATCAGGAAATAACGGAAAAATCGGTTGTCAATTCAGTGTATAAATAATGGACTAACAATTGGTATGAAAAACGTCAGTCAGCATTTGACTCAATGATAAATTGTAATTGCTGAATGACCTTCATTGTATCGACCGTAGAACTTACGAAATGATGACTTTAAACGAGACTGCTGATATTCTTGTTTCTTGTCAATAATTTACTTCGTTTTAGAAATTGTTCATGCGTAAAGCATGCTCTTGCGTAACGAATCAACTGAGATGTATTTACTCCGTATGCAGGTGATGAAGGTATATTGCTGCATAAGTAAGGGAAGTTGACGATGGAAAAGTTAAAAGTCATCACGTTTATCATTTAGCTTGGTTGTTAGATTACCATTAACGTATTTTTCAAGTAAATATCCAAGTATGAAACAGATGTGTCAGACTGTGGTATCTTTTATCTCAAGCTCACCAGGATATATCGTGTCGACGTAGGAATGGAAATTACTATTGTAGGAGAGTAGTAGAGAGTGTAAATTTTGCATATTTCAGTAAATAATTCTTTGGGATTCTTAACGAGTTTTACAGCAGCGTAAATGAAGTGTTTCATTTCGCTCGAGTTTACTGATTCTTTACCATTCATTTGTAATGCAGTGTCTCGAATAGCCCTTGTTTCCCAGCTTCTCACAATGAAACAATGTGATGAAAAGTGGTCACATTTAAGATTCAATAATACGAAAAAGTCAAGCTTAATATCATATGATATCTGTATTGTATGTCATACCGTTCAGGACATTATTTAATTAATTACCCGCGTAAATAAGGGAACAGAATAGTGAGAAAACTAGAAGTAACTTGATTGTACATGAATGATACTAGTATATAGAATCAATATGCAGGGAACATCTAAATAATTTTTTGCCAATATATAAAATAGTATAGAAATGCTGTGACATTCAGTAATCTGGTCAAGGAATTTTTTAATACTTTTGTTGTATTTTTGTGCCCCAACTGAAATTGTTTCTTACTGCCTGTATGTGATATCTATAATGAAGTTAATATTTTAGGTCAAATGTAAGTTTAATATTTCATGTCAAAACATTAAAGCCATAAACAGTGCTCTGTCACATGTCTTTAAGTTAATTATTTTAAAACAAAATACATGTACTACTTTTACTGTACGTGTACGTATGGTATTACTGATTTTTAACTATCAACTATACATGTAGTTCTCATTAGGTACATATTTTTAGACTCCTCTTTCCTCTTATATTACAGAGTCTTATGATATAATGCCTGGACAGAAAGTAGACTACTTTGAGTGCATTTTATGCTCAAAAAGAACAAAACCAACTGACAGAAGAACAGTCAATAAATATATAAAGAAGTATTTTCGACGCAAGTTCCTAATTGAGGCTACTGAAAACTCTGTAATATGCAACAAATGTCGTCATGTTTACAGAATTGAAACTGTGAAAATAAATGTGTACGCCCCTAATAGCTGTGCATCAACAACAATTTCTGATGACTGTAACAGTAAGAAAAAGACTTTGTCCAGCCCACCATCTCTGTTTCTCTGACTTTGGCTTCTACAGCAAAATCCCATGCTTATTGTTGCATCTGCAAAAAATCTGGTCCAAAATTAGTCGTTGTTCCATCTGAAAGTCGCACAAATGTTTTTGTTGATAAAAATATTTTTATTCCCCTAAGGAACAGGTGTCCTGTGCATTTAGATAATGATAGTGGAATGTTCACAAGTGGTGCTGTCCAACAACTTAAAACTACCAGTTGAAAATGCCTTCTTAAATAGAACAACCATTTCAGAACTATTACAGCAATGCGCAGTTTATGTCAAAGAAACGAAAAACAGTTTTTGGGACCTTGACGACCCGAAAAATTTGACAGACACAGACTACAAGTCATTATTAGGAATCAGCAAGGAAAGTTTTCAAGAACTTTGTGATTCTGTACAGGGTTTTGTTAAGAATACACCAGCAAGAAGCTTGACTACCTCTGTTGCAATCTTTTTTTTATAAAATGAAAACTGGACTTTCAAATCTGATACTCTCAACTTTACTCCGCACATCCAAATCCAGCTTAAAGAGAGTCATTCATGCAGTCAGAAAAGCCTTTTTGAGTACATTTGTTCAAAGAAATCTTGGTTTTGGTCACATTTCAAGAGATGAAATTATCAATAACCACACCAGACCTCTTGCTCAAACTTTATTTGGCAATGTAGAAAAAAGTCAAGTCATCTTAGTATTGGATGGAACTTACATCTATGTGAACACTGAACAAAAGTAATAATTTTCATTTCCAGCGAAGGTCATTCAGTATGCACAAAGAGGGACTCCTCATTAAACCAATGGTGAATGTTACAACAACAGGATACTTTGTCTCCATTTTAGGCCCTTATTTGGCAGACTACAAAGAATAATGATTTTTCCATCCTTACACACATCATCTATAGTAACGCTGAAACTATTCGCTCCTGGTTTAATGAGGATGACATCTTCATTCTTCTTTAAGAATTCTTTTATTTAAAAGACATATGCACAGTGACTGTAGACTAGTGTTTATAGCGTTTTAAAAGTATTTCACAGAAATTTCTATTTTTAGTAACCACGGCAACACCATTCATCGCAATCATAAACCAATACACAGAATTATTATATATTATATTATATTGAAATCAGACCAATCTGTAGGAAAAGTGGCAATTTAAAATGCTTTAACAAGAAATTGCAATAAGGACACATTGTAACAGAAATAAAATAGTACAGTAAAATACTGAATTATCAGCATCTTGTGTCAGGTCCATCATAGAACTTTTTAACCCTCTCATTTGAAGTTTACATTGTGATTGCTATATTTGAAAATTGTTCACAATCAAAAACACGAAGGATTGAAGCAACAGAGTGAAAAGATCTCGATCTGTAACGTGGTCTGTCCACTATTACATGTACATGTACTTACTGTGATACAAGAACTTAATTTGCTGGCAGTGTATGCAATTGTATCAGAAATACATGCCCCTCCACCTCACTGTGTAGAAACGGACTAGGGTAAAGTGCGTTACCCTAGTCCAAGATGGCGATAGGCAAATACGCTTCGATTATTCTGCACTAAGTTTCAGCGTTATACAGACTTACATTATAAATTTTGTTGTTTAAATTGAAATATTTCATTCAGAAGAGCACAGCGTTTGCGAAAAGTTGGCATGAAATGAGCTAATTAAAGTCAGATTGCGGGTACAAAATTTGAGCATGATTAGGGTAAAGTAAATATTTGACAAGGGTAAAGATATTCTGAGCTTTTTTGGTGACTAGGGTAAAGTAAGTGTAAAATGTCATTTGCCTTGTTTCAGAACTTAAAGGATCCTATTTTGAGGGATGTTTACTACTTCTAGGCAACTGATCCTACTTCTGGAATTTGAATTTCCAGGGATCCGTGTTTTATTCCCTGTTCACAGATATATATTGTTTGTAGTTTTCTGTGATAGATCACTGTTCGTTATCTTCAACTTTTCCATTGAGCATGAGACTCGACACACACTTAAGCTCGTTTCTTAAATTATTACACAAAACACCATGAAACTGAAAATTTCTCATTTTGAAATAAACCGAGTACGTGCAATGGCGAAGTACTACTTTTTGAGCACAGGCACCTGACGTTACTCATTTTCTTTTAATAAAAAAATAATTATACCCCTGCCTAATAATAAACAGGTTTATTATATTAGGTAGGGATATATTTTTTTATTAAAAGAAAAATAAGTAACGTCAGGTGGTTTATCATTAGGTAGGGGTATATTTTTTTTATTAAAAGGAAAATAAGTAACGTCAGGTGCCCGTTTTTTTTTGCAGTTAGTTTATAATCCTCTGTATATCTTGAACATAATATAACAAAATGAGTAGGAAAAACGGCGCTCTTTTTATTTAGATGCGGCGAAAAAAGTCAAACATCTTTCGATCAATTAAGGTATACAGAAAAGGGGGAGATTGATTGATTGATTGTATACTGTTTAACGTCCCTCTCCAGAATATTTCACTGATATGGAGACGTCACCATTGCCGGTGAAGGGCTGCAAATTTAGGCCTATGCTCGGCACTTACGGCCTTTGAGCAGGGAGGGATCTTTATCGTGCCACACCTGCTGTGACACGGGGCCTCGGTTTATACGGTCTCATCCGAAGGACCGCCCCATTTAGTCGCCTTTTACGACAAGCAAGGGGGTACTGAGGACTTATTCTAACCCGGATCCCCACGGGATGAAAAGGGGAAGAGAAAGATTTTATTAATTTTCAATTTCTTTTCTTTTTTCTTTTCTTTTTTTTTTTTTTTTTTTTGCACTGACGTGTGCATAATGGCAAGAAGTGGGGTGTTTGTAGTATTCTTTCACTGGATCTAAGATCGACAAACGATGCAAAAATTAACATTGCTGTATCTTTCTTCGAGAGAGAAAAATTTATACAGTTCTAAATTCTGGCTTCTGATTCTTAAAATTTCAGTGATTTTTTTTTTCTTTAAAGGTATTTCTTTAACAGGTTGAAGGGCCAACTTTTTCCCAGTCCATCTTCTTTCAATACATGTACCACATTTTTTTGCATAAAATACTAATAAGTTATTACTCATGTAAATTTACTGTTACAAAAATAAGGGGGACCAGTCTTTCATTGAACATTTTCAAAAGTAAAAATTATGTCAGGCCCCTGCCCGCCCCTGTTGCTACGTGCCTTGGGCACGAACTCTGTTTTGTTAAAGTGAAGTTTAACCTGGTGTGTTCAACTGCACACATCATTGAGCACGGACTGACAATACAGGTGAGTTGGTTTTGCTTTCTGACATTTCAACTCTAATTTTTCTGGATTGTAGTTGGATAAATTTTATAAATACACATTTTTTTTTTTACTTCTCATCAGTATTAAGAATAAAATTTGACTCAACATGTTAGGATGTATGAATGAAACGTGTCCCAAAATTCCTAGTTTCAAAAATTTGCGGATTTATAAAGTAAGTCTTCTTTAATTATGTTTCCATTTTGTGAAATGCCATGGAAACATAGGTAAGACTCCAAAGTATGATGATGACACCAAAGTCCGATGGTCTGCAGGAAACCCCGATGCATGCATACCGGTAGCTTGTTGTCGCATATAAGTTATGTAGTCAACTATATACTTCAGTATTAGGGCTGTATCAATATATCGATACGTATCGATATTCTAGAAAAGTATCGTATCGAAAAATAACTTCCAATACGTATCGGACAAATAGTTTTTCTTCTAATTCTGTTAAAAAGATGGGAATTTGAATCACCAAAGATTATATTTCACTTTTTTGAAATAAAACTGTTCAATAATAATATAATTTGTAAGGAAATAACAGTTACAAAATACAAAGACAACTGAATTTGAACATGTTGATTTTACAGTCATTAAAAGTTTTAATTTGAAGTGTTATTTGTAATATCAATGAGACAAGAACTATAAAATGGGTAATAAAACACTTAATTATTATGAAAGTTATGCATTAAAATGATTTATAAGCCTTTTTCGATGGACTTGTTTTAGAATCCAATATATCGCATATCGCTTTAAAAAATATTGTATCGTATCGTATCAAAATTTTTGGCTAAATACACAGCCCTATCCAGTATATAGACAAGATATTAAACCGAGAATTTGAGAAAACATTAACATGAAGTCTGTTTCCAAGCACTTATAATAAAGTTACATAAAAGTATAATGTAAATAGAACATATAAATGCAGTAGTATTATTTTTTTCTTATTATTTATCATATTCATAAATTAAGAACTATCCGAATGAAAAAAACGCGTTTTTTTTTAATTGTCTTCTATGACTTTACATGTATGACATCACATTTGTCAAACAAAACCAAAAAAACCCCTCAAAATCATTTCGTTTGTGGGTATTGATACATCTATGCCCATCATAGTACATCGTCTAAAAATGATTTATTTATATTCATGTACTCAGCAGTTTTTTTCAACTTTTTTTTATCGAGATACATGTACGTGAAACGATTAATTTTGCTTTCATGTTTTCTCTGCAGGGTACCAACGTTGAACTTTAGAACGTTTTTGTGTACGCCTAGCTACGCCCTGCAGAATATTATAATTACATGTTTGAACACTATCTAGTTATGAAACAGAAAATAATTACATGTGGCATGTATGCTATTCAACATTTGAGTAATATTATGTATGCAAACTGTGTTAGGGAAACAATCGGTATACGTTTTCTTTGTGGAAGCCGAAGTTTTTAAAAATTTTTTTCCAGAAACCCTTTCTCAACTTTACTTATTAATTGTATATTTCATTTGTTCTGTGTACAATTAGTTTGTAAAATAAATAACTTTACCCTAGTCTCGAAAAAACTTTACCCTAATCGCAAAGAAGCACTTCGTAGACTTTACCCTAATCTATGGCAAAACTTCGTGACACGTTTTCTGGTTAATTACGCAGAATTGAATGTTGTCTCTTTCTGAGCAAGAAAAACTGATGCTGCGAAACAAAATGTGCTACACAAAGTAGGGGTTTGCATTAGAATTCACCGATATTTATTCATGGATATTCACTGGATGAAAAATACAGTTTCCGCATGGCTGAAACTCTACTGAAACTCTGCGGAAACTTAAGGTTACTAATAGTTTCTGCAAAGTTTCAGTGCGGAAACTTCAAGTTTCATCAAGTTTCCGCAGTGCGGAAACCAAAGGTGTCCACGAATCCAAATAGTTTCCGCAACTGAAACTTGCTGAAACTTGAGGTATACGCAAGGTTTCAGTATGCGTATACGGTTGAAATACATATGGTTTACCAATGGTTTCCGCAACAGAAACTTGCTGAAACTTGAGGTATACGCAAGGTTTCAGTATGCGTATACAGTTGAAATACATATGGTTTACCAATGGTTTCCGCAACAGAAACTTGCTGAAACTTGAGGTATACGCAAGGTTTCAGTATGCGTTTACAATATTGATATACATAGGCTATACTATAGGTTTCCGCAACGGAAACTGTAGTATTGACTACACAATTTTAGCCCTGGTTTTCAACCAAAAGTCATTTTCCCCCTGAATTCTCATATTGGAAAAAACAACAACACACTAACACTAGTTATCAAAGAATATTTAATGTTATTATCAACATTTACATACATCGGTTGAACATTTTTCTCTTGCATCATAAACATTTTTACAGCTAAGTCCGAGCCCTCAAGTCACGACAGGAGGACAGAGAAAATGTCTGCATTTAATGATGTCTCATACATCAGAGATATAATCTTGCGAGAGGAACTTAGAACTGCATTACTGCAATCAATCAACTAAACCTGAATTCGGTTTATGCAAGTCTAGTATTATTAAGGAAATGTAAAATTACTTGGTATAATAAATGCACAAGTTCACATCATAAGTAGCCAATAAGCACCAAGGTGGATTCCTTTGTTAAAAATTCAGTTTGTAGTCCATCATCAACCAACAGAAAAGTCCTTGAGTGGTTCTCATTCTTTGATGACCCACTTACACTTATCATGCTTATGCTAGTGGTGGCTGCATGTTTTCGGAACTGTGCAACACATCACTGTAGTCTGCATGTATGACCTGTTCCAGTTTCAGTTGACTTTAAAAATATCAATGCTTGAGTATAGAGAGACTTGTTTTCATCATTGGAGAAATGATATCATGTTCAAGTTGGATTGATCTGCTCATCAGTTACTTCAACCTATTGAAAATATATATAAATATAGTTTAACAAAATCCCAATCTAAATAAAACAACATGTTAGATCCTCTCGCATACTCGCTTCACAACATCTAACAACATCCCATAGAAGGTCACGTCAGATGTCAAATACGGAACAACTCTAGACTTATTCGTTCCAATTTATGAAATACAATAATTTTGCAGTTGACTATTTGATTGGTTAATAGAATTTGACCTCTGACGTGACACTCTACAGGATGTTGTTAGATTTAGGCAGTATCTAACATTTAATATTAATTGGATGGACAAAGTCCCTAATGCTGTTCTAGTACAAGCTTTTGTTTGATTAATTTCACATTTTAAGCATTTTTTTTTTATCAGAATGATTTAAAATGAAATGTAAAAATTTATCAAGTGTAAAATATCATTAGTTTATTAAAGATGCCTCTTTTAAACACTTGACTAGGGATAATGAAATAAACAAACTTGAATTTATTTAAACATGTTAAATGTACCTGAATATGTATGTATAGATAACTGATTTGTTCCTGATTTTCAGAATAAATTAAGGAATTTTCTTTCATTCTACTTGTTCATCAAAATATTTTTTTTTATTTGAATAACAACTAGAGGCCCATAGACCTAATAGGTATCATGTAACAACTTTCACTCAATTGAATTTGGTTCGTGTTTTAAACAAAAAGCCATGAAATTCCAAATTTTGAAAGACGCACCATTGTTTATCATAATTATAAACTTAACATGCTTACTCTGGTTACTCAGAAACCAAAGGTGGATCAGAGTAATAAAGATAAAATGCTATTCCATTTTAAAACCACCAGTTGTGTACCCCACCCCACAGGAACCACTAACCCTTGGGCCACAGATTTCAAAATTTTCTAAATGTTATCTTAAGTTTTATTTCATCATAAATGGTTGATTAATTCCAAAGAGCTATATGGACCAACCCTAGTACTAAAACCCCTGACCTTGGGGCTATGAATTTCATAATTATGGTAGATGACTCAGTGCTCATTTCAATCATGCCAACAGTTTGACTGCTTGATGTCCAGGAGTAAAAAAGAAGGGGGGGTATCATAAAATTTGCAAATTTTGTTCCCCTTCACCCGTAGATGCTTTGTACCAAAATTGGTTGAAATTGGTTGAGCGGTTGCAAGGAAGAAGCTGAAAATGTTCAAATGTCAACACACGACAGACAAAAATAGATAGTAATAGGTCACCTGAGTTTACTAAGGTGACCTAAAAATAGGCCTGCTTATAAATACTTATTTTAAATAAATCAGAGAATTTTAGTAGTTAGCTCGCAAAATGAGACTTTCTAAGAAAATGTTAACATCTGTTAATTTGATGGAAATGCCGAACATATAAAGATATTATATAAAGCTTAAAAAGTAGAGGAAAGCAGCTTACACCCCCCCCCTCCCCCACAACACACACTGACAACCACTGACTATTATAAATAGAGAGCTTTAAATTATACAGTGAGATTAAGAAAATAAAAACATAAACTTTGTGCTTTAGTCCTTAATTTCCTAAAATAGAGTTACATAAGTTCTTACTACTAAAACATACTTTTTAACAGAAGTATTCTTCATCCTCTCTTAGTTTTCAGATGATTTGTTCCATGGATATCTGAAATTAAAATAGATCGAGTTAGTACAGTACCGTACAGTAATAACTTTTTTGTTTTTAGCATGAGCTCAGAAAAGTCCCAAAAACTACTTGCATGCCCATTTCCTTGCACCTGACATGCAGTGAAAATTCTATTGGACACATGACAAAGAAAAAAAAATGATTGGAAATTGTATCATTTTAAAATGGACACAGTCACACTCTGGTCTAATTCTAAGTGGCAGTCCTATCAGGCTATCACAATCTCAATTTACAAGATTTTGAAAAGCAATTATATCTGAGAGTGAGAAAAATTAAATAAGTTATAATTTTCCATAAAAGCAAGACTACATCTAAATTATGTTTGTTTAAGATATGTAGGCCTTCTCCGATTCAAAATTATAATTCATTTGATAATTAATTTTATTTAATATTCTATTTTACATCAAGGGAAGATCATTTGTATAATAACACAGAACTAGGACTCTTCAGTGGCCATTGTTGAAAACTGATTTAATTAGTGATAGAAATATGGCAAATGGTAAACAGCTATAAACCTTACAGAGAGATTACAAAAATCTTATTTGTGTATCAGTCATTTTATCAAGTCAATAAAATTTAGAGATCATAAAAGTATTATGTCAAATTTTCATAATGGGTCACATTGCCAGTGGTTAGAGCGACACGCCTAGAGTTGGGGAGTAAGAGCTGATTCCTACATCAAGGGTCTGAATCCAATGTAGTACATAGAGACTGGTCCCTCGGATGAGACCTGTGTTGGTGACGTGTCCACATTAACAAAAAGTTCTCTAAAGGGTAACAAATAAATACAAGTATATGACTGTAAAATGAATCAATATATGTAACTTAAGAAATTGAAAATGGCCAATTGCCCATTTCATCAAGCTCCAGTCTATCATAATACATACTTCAGGTAAATACTGTTCTGTTCATATCAAGAGAATCATTTTTATGGTTGTGATTTCTGATGTATTTAGAAACTGCACCACATTTAATACACAAGGTACAATAAAAACATGGTATTTCTAATGAACAATTACACCATGCACACTACCGGTAAATCAAGTTTTAGGTTGCTAAAATAGTGTTAATTGTTTCATATAGATCAAAACATGCACATGTGTCAGCATGATGTTTATGTATCTTTGTGTATAACTATTTTGTTCACGTACGACAATGTTTCAAACTCATAATGTATGGTATGAAACTTAATAAAATACTTCAACTTGAATAATGTCAGGCATTCTGAAAATTATCAAGTCACTTTCATATCACAAAATCTGCAAGTTCTCAGGAATTTTACTTTCATGACTATACAACATGTACAAATTGGCATTTCACAGTGATACAATACTACACAATGGCATTCTCCCAACATGATGCCCTCTAACACGTCTAATATTTACGATTCTATACTGCATGTATGTTAAAAATATATTCAACCCCTTCCTCGGCTGTGCAGCACAGTCTTCCATCAATAATAAAAACAATTCAGCAAAAAATAAATGTAGGATTCAAGAAACTACTCCTGCGAATAACAATGAACACATCCAGCAGTTATAATGAACAACAAACCTCACCTTTTCTGAAAGAACATAAGCGTGGGGGCAAATCTTTCGATTTTCCGAAAAAGTAAACACCGGATACAAGTTCATAACGATATTATCCTCTAAAACCAACCTACATTTAAAATTCCGGAATACTACAACACGTATTTTTTTTTTTAACATGATCGGGACGATGCAGAAAAACATATTCTAATAATCACACGAAAACATGCAAGATAAATACAATGGTACAAAATGCATGCGGCCGTTTTAACAGCAATTAATTATACGTATTACAACCTAAGCTGAGAATGATTTACAAGGCGCTTTTTCAAAATAATTATAACTGTACAATGGTCGATTTAAATTTTTGGAACGCGCCGTTTTGACCCAACTTTATTCTTACGATTGCAGACAATAAAAACAAAAATAAAGGTGCTCTGAACTGTAAGAAATAACTACCTGTATCTAATCTGTCGTTTGAGGTGCCTTTCTTCTGTGTAGAGTCAAAAGACCTTCTCATCTCTGTTGTTTTTCTTGAGCAAGTTCTTGGTGTTTTCTTCGCCATTTTGTCCCTCTTTCTTCTACTAAAAATCTAACCAATGAGAGAGAAGCATTCTATCGCGATACGCCACCTAGTGATTGAATGTCAGTCTCTACGGAAAATTCCCCTTAGTTTTTGCATTTCTCTTTTGGCAATATTTTTTTTTTACGTTTTATATTGCAGACGTCCTTGCATTTATGACAACTGAATGAACCTGTCAGTTTTAAATGCTTAGATAAAATTGATCATGGAATCGAAGTTGGGTATAAAACCGTATTTTAAGTCCCTTATTATCATGGTTATCATGATTATGGTAATTGTTGAAACGGACTGTCCAGATTTTTACAAATAGATTGAAAATCATATACACATGTACTTAGATTATTGTGTAAAAAAAGGTATACAAGTCAACAAAGTGATGCTGATGGCATATTATCCACATACAAGAGCGATTTACCCCCCCCCCCTTTCTAGTAAGCGATACGAATTAGCTGGTTAAAACTTTATAACAAGTCTGCAAATTTATGTTTATATGTTTTTTAAAATCTTAATCTACGGGATACATTTTTATTTGTGTCCTAAAATAGAATAGATAAATTAACAAAGTACATGTAAGTTTATAATCATTGTTATACAGTGAATTATATAATGATTAATTTTGACCTTCGTAACTTAAATAAAACGAAGAAAAATATTACAAACTATATTAGAATGTGTTGTATGAGTCTCTGTCTCTGTCTCTCTCTGGTATTGCTTTTTATACCTTTGTGAAACTCAAAAGCAAAATTGGAGTTATAAGAATTATTAATCAATTGTTAAAAATTTCCATCTCAGAAAATATCTACATGTACAATTTTAAAATAGTAAATACCGCTACTTCTCAGCATTAGACGATGAACAAAAAATTATTGGTTATTACTCAATACAGAAGATACGGAAACTCTTAATTTTGCGGGCAAATTTATAAATGATATCATGTAATAGTGGTCATAGTCCTTTACACATGTCATGTATATTGTTGTTTACTAAATGTATTTATCTTTTTTTTTATCTTTTTCTTATTATTGTAATAACCTCACACTTTTCTGTTTTGGACTCTAAATTAGAAATAAAACGTTGTTTTATTGTGTACTTAGAAATAACCTAGAGAAAAAAGTTATGAAATAAAATTCATAGACTTTGTTTTCATTAGGTTGCGTGTCATCGATCTCTAAATATTTTCAATATTTGAAGTTAATACAATGGTGGCAAACAAGGAATACCATTAATTGTCGTTTTTTTGTGATTGCCGATTTCTTTGTGGAGAAATTGTAAAATAATATTGAAATTTTTTAAATAGTCTATTGAACTAGCAAATATTCTCCTTACCTGTAGATTAGTTCTATTATTTATTAGATTGATCTATAGATAAATATCTGAGAGGTTTTTCTTTTTTTTTTTCTTTTAATCACCAACACATAATAACTTTAATAGCTTATATGAAACATTTTATATAAAATATTTTATAAAACAATCTTATTTGTTTGATTTATGTGAAGTTTTATATATATAGTGTGTGTGGGATTTTTTTTTTTTTAAATTTTTAAAATTTGAATGTTCAGACACCTTGGGGTCATTACTAGTGACTATACTGTGTATACCATGTACTGCATGTATATATTACGCCTGGTCACAGCCCAGTGTTCCTCTAAGGTAGAAAAACCTCTCAATCCACATAGAATATACAAAAAATACACCAACACGGTAGCAGGTGTCTTTGCGACACGTGTCTCCCCACCTGTGGCACGTGAGGACAGGTGCCCGCGAGTGGGGTTCAAAGAAAAGGATTGGAAATTTGATCAACTTACATACTACTTTTATTAAAAAAAAGTGTTTTCTAAATCACAAATTTAGCACATTATACATCTCAATACGAATACAATTGAACATATTACTAAAAAGTATAGGTACCGCGTTTTCAGTAATATTGCATTTATTAACATCACGAAAGCAAGATATTTGAAAAAAAAATAAATAAATAAATAAAAAAGCCTACACATAATTTGCAATCTAATTAAAATGAGATCTTCCATTCGCTCCCAAGGTATTGTTTCACAAAAACAGACTTTTTACATTAATATTAAGTCTTCCTCGTGCGAATAAGCATTTGGGTAACAAATGAGACGATTTAATTTTAATTAGATTGACATAATATGCTGCAGATCTTAAGAACCATGGCATCAAATGTTCAGGACATGTTTTCTTGCAATATTTACCCGCGGCTTTCGAATAAGATTAACGCCTGTTAAACGAATAAAATGTATTCATGAGAACGGAGATAAAAATACATATATGTACGAGATATTAAATCAATGTATTAAATTATAAAAACAACTACAATGTAGTAACTATTGCTCTATATATCTATGTTGAACACTGAATAGTAAAAAAGGCTTCCTAGTCAGTATGTGTTGTTAACAAATTGAATTATTGAAATGATAATTTTCCATTCAGGAATATAGATACATGTATAAGGAATATAAATGCAAAACTTGCTATCTCAGATAATGTAAACGTTCGCTCTCGTAATTATCTGTATTTCATGCACGATGAAGACACACTAATTTTCTTTTTTAAACAAATTAACATTAAATGTAATTGTAGACAGAGGAATTCGAACCTCCATATATAACCTTTGATTTGTTCTCATACGGAAGTACTGTAATATTTTGTGAAAATAATGTATGTTATGAAAAGAATTAATTCCCGAGGGGGAGTCTCGAGTTGGGTAATGTAGAAAATCCTGGTGAGAGGAATCGATTTTGTTTAGAAATGATATTTTTTTTAATTCCAGCACAATATGAAATAAATTAATATGAAGCAAGGATCTTGTATAAAGTGCTTATCATTGATATCAATATCGGTATGTGTCAGTTTACACAGAGCACATCTCAAAATCTGAATATGAACTAGTAGATATCTGGTATTTAAAAATAAAACCATTTTTTAAAATGTATAAGTAAATAAAAATATGATATGGGTTGATTTTTCTACTCTTTTGAAAAAAAAAATATAATAAAAAACAGTTTCAGTTCGGTTTCAGCATGCGAAAACCATACAGAATCAAAATCAATAGTAAAGATAATATGAGTTGATTTTTCTACCCTTTTGAAAAAAAATAATAGAAAAAAATTCAGTTCGGTTTCAGCATGCGGAAACCATATGGAATCGAAATCAGTAGTAAAAAAGTCATTTGAATTGATTTTTTTTACCCATTTGAAAAAAAAGAAAAGAAAAAGTTTCAGTTCGGTTTCAGCATGCGGAAACCATATGGAATCGAAATCAATAGTTTCCGGAAACTGAAACCTACTGAAACTAAAAAGTATCGTTAAATTGACATTTCCTTAAATTTTACATTGGTTTCCGTTTTGCGGAAACTATTTGGAAACAAACCTAATAGTTTCAGCATACGGAAACCCTACAGAAACTTGCTGAAACTATTATATAGTTTCCGCATTGCGGAAACCATACAGGAAACTTCAACGCCAAGTTTCAGCAAGGTTTCCATATAGTTTCAGTTTTGCGGAAACTGGACTTTTCACCCAGTGATTTGAAGCGTATTTGCCTATCGCCATCTTGGACTAGGGTAACGCACTTTACCCTAGTCCGTTTCTACACAATGCACCTGTCGAATTCCATAATCAAAATCTGCAGTACTTAAAATGAAATTTACATTCATTTAACAAATCTCACACAGAGAATCTGATATTGGCTCCGGTTTTTTCAGATGCCTCGAGGTAGCTTGCAGTAGATGGAATTTTTAAATCTTCAGCACACAGGTGTCACAGAACGAAGGGTTTTCAACATGGCTTCTGATATTTCTCTCTTCATTTCAGTTAATTCCATTTGGCCCGAGTAGGTTTTCAGACTAGACTCGGCACGATGACCGGTGAAAGTCATAACAGGACGACCTGAGAACAAACCATTTGAATCCAGCGTGTGTACAAGTCAAAGGTTGCTCTCAGAGACTGATTTGTGTACCTCTGCGATAATCCTGCTTTTTGAAATATTCCAGCCATCATGTTTCCTATAGTAATTGTCTAAAGGGGACATTGTCTAACCAAAAATGAGAATTAAAAAAAAAACCCAATGTTTTGGTCTTTGGAAAAATCTGTCAGATTTTGGATTCAAATATCTTTTGTACTTCATGAATGATTTCATTGGACACATAGGATCAAAATATTAAAATAAGATTGATTGATTGTATGCTTTGTTTAATATCCCTCTAGAGAATTTTCACTCATATGGAGACGCCACCACTTGCCGGTTGAGAGCTGCAAATTTTGTACCATACTCGGCACTCAGGGCCATAGAGCAGTGACGGACCTTTATCGTGCCAGCACCTACACGGGATATTGCTTCATACGGTCTCATCTGAAGGATCGGTCTCAACGTTCACCAGTGGGATTCGAACCCGCGACGTAAGAGTAAAGAAATTAATTTACCTTTGATTTAAATAAAAAATATTCTGCATATATTAAATTAAGAAAACAATTTAAGCTCTATAATTAATAAACTGGCATTACATATGTCCTTCCCTCAGCTGTGTTTGCGTTCTCCTGGTGTGTTTTTTGGCACTGAAATCCGAGATTTCAATAGGTGTAAATTCTCACGGCCTCGGCATAAAAAAATAAAACAGAATATCAACAAACACTTTTTCGTGAAGTTTAACTACGAAAGCCCAGAAGGCTCATTCGAGATTCAAGTTTCAAAATACGAGATTCGTAATTCGAGTTTCGAAATTGAAGATCCAAACTAACCAATCAAAAGCAAGTTCAACATTTGATTTCTCCCCTTTGTTATGTTTTTATTATCAACAGTCACAGACAAATGTCTTGTAAGACTACACTGTAAAAAATGTGTTTAGATGATAGACACTTTCCTAAGCACTTTCTTGTCACACTTTTTTTGATGCGTTGAAATTCTAAACACATTTAATTTCATTACGTGTAACGGAAAGTGTTTAGACCCTAAACACTTACATGTTTAGACTTTAAACACTTTACAAAACATGTTATGATACATGTTTACAAATTAAACACTTGGATGTTTTCGTTGTCTTCCTGCAAGAAAACTGAAAAAATAACAATTGTTTACATTTTAAATTTTATTCAATGAACATTCAAACATGGATTTTTTATAAAGAATTTTATATTAAATATACATGTACATTAAATTTTTACACGCTGGTTTTAATTCTAACCAGATTACCAATCAGTTATTTCTCATGTCTGTATCAAGTTTAACTTCCAGCAATTTTTCACTGAGCAACACACGCATAATTTATTTTCATCTGTGACCGTCAGTAGGTAATCCACTGTCATTATTTGAGAATATTTTTAGGTTGTTCAAAGCTATAACGAACAGCAGACTTCACAAAACTCAGTTTCCCCTAGAAAGTAAGAAGTGTTGAAAAATGTAAGAACGATGGCATGTCATTGTGGACTTGGAGATGGCAACAGTTACTCTGATACGTGTATTTTTGCTTTCAAGTTCGATGTGGACCATATCCTGTAAGAAAGAAATTCAAATTTTATCAAAATATGCTTTTCAATGGCTGGATTTGTATGAACTTTTTTTTTTTTTTTTTTTTTTTTACATGTTTGATAGCTATTATTGTGCTACTTTTATTGAACCTCGTCTATATAACCACTATTTAGTATTGATACTGTTATAGATATTATTGATATTCTATATAATGTACTCCTTTCTAGATTTCAGGGATACAAAATATAACCGAAGGTAATCTTGATCTACAGCTACATGTGCAAACGCATGTCTGTTTACGTAGCCCATCATGGTCAATTTATGTAAAATAAAAATAATAGTTAACATACCTTTTATCGCAGTAATGTTGCAGTTTAAATGCATTTCACAATCTCTTCATGGTTATCACTTTGATTAGCATTCACTTCCTTTAACATGTTTAATCCATCTTCTTTAGCTAACATTGGGATTTCCTTTGTTTCGATAACCGCTCTATTTATCATTCGAATATATATGCGTCATTTCCGGGAAGATAACTCTGCACTTCACATAAAAGTGTTCAATTTCTAAACACTTATATCTAAACATGTGTTAAATCTTAACATCATTTAGATATAACACACGTTTAGACATAAGTGTTTAGCCGTTAAACACAATCTAACACACGTTTAGACCTGAGTGTTTAGCCGTTAAACACAATCTTATACATGTTTAGGTCAAAACACGTAATGGAAGTGTTTATTTTCTAAGCGCATTTTTTACAGTGTATGTCCGATAGAAAGTAAAATATTCGTTTATAGAGCTCACCACTAACTAGTCTTGTTTCTACATAAAACTTCCTCAACACAGAATCCAGATCATTCGATTCGAATGATTCAAAATGGGGAGAGAGTTCCTTCTCTTGAAAATAGCTGCCAAAGATCTTTGAAGCCATTTTCGTAGCCTTCTGGGTGTTTTCTTCGTCTTAAAAATGTCTTTTAAAGGCTTATCAAATTCGATGTCGTCAAGCGAAGCAAACGTTGCCATCTTTTTAAACAAAATCTGTATTGGAAGTCAAAGCCGAACGCGGTTTGAGATGCGGAATTTAAAAAAAACACATAATCGATTGTGTCATCGATAAGAAGTTCCCTATCTATTTTTGGTCCGATGTAGAATAAATAATTCCTTGTAATCTACATTACAATGCAGAGCTTTGCAATCATACTAATATATATGTACCAGTATATTGCGATTCGTTGACAAGATTTTTGCCATTCCTCATTCAAACCAATATAGAAATGTACCGTAGAAATGCTAGGCATATAACTAGGCTCAATTTTTTGAGTGAGGCAAGGGTTCTGGGATTCCTAGACCCAGACGGGGATAAAGTGGTACCTAAATGATGACCAGTGATGGGGGTTTACAGGGATGGGGTATCCTGATACCTTGGTATTGAAAATAATCTTAGAAAGTTTTTATGTTTTGAATTGTCGCCTGCATCGCACAGTGGTTAGAGCGTATGCTCGAGAGTCGCAAACTAAGGAGTTATCCTTACGTAGCGGGTTCGAATCCCACTGCGGGATGAAGAGACCGGTCCTTCAGTTGAGACCGTAAAAACCGAGGGTTTATGTCACGGTAAGTGATGGCACAAAAAAGTCTCTCATTGTTCAATCATCTTCAGTGACCCTGAAAGCCCAGTGCAGATTTAAAACTTGCAGCCTTCCACCGGCAGGCAGTGATGTCTTAATATGAATGAGATTTTTTTTAGAAGGGATGTTAAACAATCCAACAATTTACAAAACAAACATTTTGAATTATAATTAACATGCGTTCTAAATGAAAATGAGGCACCTGGTGAGATGAATGATTTACAGAAAGTGAAACAACGGATGAAAATATTAATTTAGAACAAAGAAACACATAATTTATAAGTTCTATGTTTTCAGAAAACTCTTGAAGATTTAGTGAGGCATTTGCCTCACTTTCCTCAATGGCAGTTACGGGCTTGCTTGGGCTTTTGAGTTTTAGGTGAAATATGAAAAAAAAACGATGTCAAAAGCCTTTTATTCAACAGAATACTTACTGTTGTACATTATATGCTTGCATGATAATAATAATAATAATATTGATATTAAAGACATAAAATATACATATAAGCATTTTTTCTTCAAATCTTGGATCTGTGGCTCCATCTCTTGTTGGACTACTGGTATCTGTATTTTCTCAACCAGAGAGCTCCAAAGTTCTACAGCGACCCTTTTTATTGTAAGAAAACGAACCTTTTATGTTTCAATTCGAGTCCAGATTGAGAAAAAATCCAGTGATACCAGGACATGGCCCATTTATTGTATTTTCAACGACAGTGTATTTACTTGGCATTAATTTCATTCAAACATGAAGAAGTTGACAGGAGCATTAGTTTTGTATTTCTTAGTTTGCCCGAAATGGTGCTGAATTACTGAAACATTTAATACTCCCTCTTGGTTGTTATTCATTTTGTTGTTTACTTGAATCACACGTGCCTTATTAAAATAAAAGCAACTTTCACAAAAAAAAAAAAAAACCCACAAAAGGCCGGATAATGAAACACCAATTATGCAAACTTCTAGCGGATGAATCTAGATAGTGTAATTTTAGAAGCTCGTTTTTTCATCTCTTTACATTCCTTCTTTTTGGTTCCAAATTCTATCTGCAAGAATAGATATTATTATGGAAACTAAGTATTGTACATTTACATGTAAATATTATTTATTGATAATTAACATGCCGTGGGCAAGCATTGCGCCGGGATAACTTGTTTCTGTGCGCCAGTTTACGAACATTTCACTTGTTTCGGCTCTTTTTGAGCCTCTTCACATGGTCATTAAGATTTTGTGATATCATTCCTCAACGCAAACTTTTGACAAAAGTCGCGGCTTATAACCTGGGCTTGAGGTTACACAGTGATTAATTATAAACTTATCTATTATAAAGTCTGTTTTCTGATTGGTTCCAGACCTAGACAGGAAGCAAAATGAAATAGAAACTTTTAAATAGCACGATATCACAAAACCTTGATATTGTGAAGATACTATTTGAGCACATTTTATTGTTGTGAGCTTTACAACACTAATATTGATTTTACTCTTTTGGTTTAAATTGACTTTACAATATGTTGTTGATATACGTCATTATATTGATATAATTAAATTAACTGGGTTGATCGAGTAAACATGTAAAATATGAATTAAATGGTTGATTCCTTGATAATTGACTCATTCATTCTATTATCTTTATAAAACTTAAATCTTACCCTTCCATCTTCATGGCAAAGCCGACAATACTTTGAATTCAAGAGCTCCAACCCTGTTGATAAAAATTGGTTTCCCAGGCGACAGCCTCGTTTGCAAATACAGGGGCATGACAAATCTCTAGGACAAAGGTTTGTGTGTTGTGACCTCAAGGACCCCATTGCTACACATTCTGTCCCCCTTGGACATTCTCTACAGAAAAAATAAACTTGGTTGATTAATTATCTGTTTTTATGTAATGATTAATTTTGTTCTCATCAAAGGCGTTCTACAAATGTAACAATTTGGGTGTATCCTTTTGTGTTTTCAATAAATCGCAAATATCTCTCAAAACATTTACAATTGGTATACAATAATTTTACTATTAATTTAATGGTATACAAATACCTTCATTTCTAAACAATGTATGTGCGCGGGATATTTTGACACCGAGAGTAGAAGAAGACCATCATGTTTTACATGTATATATTTTTATTCCGAAAGCACAATAAGATATAAATTGTTCAATTTCTTTATTCATTAATTTGTACATGAATTATGCCACATAAATTCACAAAGTTATTTACATCGCAAAGCTGTGTTTCTTCTTAGGTGATATCGATATCAAGGAGCTATAAAGAAACATGGTCGAATGACTTCTTAAAATCACATGATCGAAATGTTAATCACCTAAATTGTTTGAGCCAAAATAATGTATTTTACTTTTATGATGTACCAACCCAAAGCCTCTACAGTAAATAATATTGTTATAGTTTCCAAACTTACATTCTCCGATCAGAGCAGTCCCATGTATTTTTAGGCGGACTCCGTGTCGTTGTTATCGGGTTAATCTCCACATCAAATGCAGGAATTGCCTCCCCTGGAGCAATTCTCCTTAATTTCTCTTGTAACAGTTGTTGAAATATAGTTTCAATGGTATTAAAAATTTCTCTGTCCGATACTGGAGAAGCATTTCTACTGGATGATTCGGGAAACAATTGCGCCTCTGTACGTTCATGCAAGATTGTTAAAATGAAAGGTAGAACACATGCATGTAACATCTCCATAACGTATATATTAATTACAAGAAGAATTAAAATGCTAAATGATACTTATATAAATGTTACAGAATATCATTATACTTGCGGTACATACATGAATTAGGTTTTTGAGCAAAATAATTGGTTTTACCAAACAAATGTTTTATGTAGAATTAATTATAACTAAATATAGATTTAGATCCGGTGTTAGGTTATTTTCTTTCACAAACGTGCTGAACATTAGGAAATTAGACCGAAACTGTCAGGTCTATAATTTATCCTTTTCATCTTAAATAAATTCACTTCACTATGCAATTAAAGCAAAAAAAACTACATCCATCATTGCATGCATGTATCAGCTATAACGACATTTTACATGTGTGAACTGTGTAAAATTGAATCTTAGTAGTTTTATTATCATTGTTTTCTATATTATATTCCTAAAAAGGACACAGCTTTAATTTACTGATTTTGTCCTCCTAGTTCTCCTGTTCGTAATTAATTTTAGAAAAGATGAAAGTTTTATTTCGTTGTGGATGGGAATTCCAAACACTTTTTTTTCATAATCTACACATTAAATTAGGAAACTTAAAACACCCTCTTTAATTATCACAGAAGGATACTGGGAATTAATTTGTGAAGCGAAGAATATGATAAAATAAATAAAAATGTGTTTGTCAAATAAGATTCTCCTCACCTCACCCTCTCCCCGAGCATGCTCAAATTGTAAAATATTTGATGAATATTATAACATTTGTGTAGTTAAAGCAATACATGCATATGGCCAAAGGACATTTGAAAAGGCGTTTATAGTTAAAGGGTACTTAACACACACACACACACAAAAAAAAATGGATGCATGGATTGATACATATTTTTTGACTGATTTTTATTTGAAATGACATGAATAATAATTCCCTGAAATATAAAGAGGTTTTCCTTATTACTTAGATATGAGACGTTGCTTTGCTTTCTGTATAATTCCATACAAAATTTTGCACAAATTTTTAACCGTATGACAAAATTGTTAAAAACTCTACAACTATATACTTGATGAACATTATTCAGGTTACCAATTTAAATGTAAATCTATGAGAAATATTGCTGATTTCTGAAAAAAAAAGTTTGTGTTATTTATCATTAATAAGCTTTCAAAAATTGAAAAAAAAAATTATAACTACAATTGTTTAATACTTCTACTGATAATTACTGTGAAATGACAAATTTTCGTGGGTGTGTGTGATTTTTGTTGTTCTCGAGGTATGTAGAGACCCACAAATTCATGACCACCATAAAATATAAAATTTAATATGAATTACTATTTACTAGACATTCCTTTAACCACGAAATCAAATCCCCATATATATCAATATTTTATTCTCAAACCTCGAAAATATGCGCCCGCAAACATATATGATTTTATAGTAAGCGGTTTTGGTATATGAACCATATTTTTTTCTTTTAATTCCAAATGAGAGAAATTTTATAACGAAGAGGAGAAAACCTTGTAACACATAATATTTGAAAGTAAAATTGGGTAAATTACAAAAAATGTACAAGAAAATGTGTGCTTATTGACGTAATTTCATCTCAATTCTTGGGATTTGCATACTATTTATTTGTTATGAACCATCTTTAATTGAGTATTCATGAGGACTGGATAGTTTTGAAAATTTTAAATAGTGTTTTGTTTACTTTAAAACGAAAATTTAGTTCACTAATTTTTATTTTGAAAATTAACATATGCACATGACGTCGAGTACTCTTTTGAAATCTTAGAATAGATTTTTTGAAAACGGTAAAACTTTTAATCAAATTAAATTTGTAAAATAAATATATGTTTTTAAAGAATTGAAATTGAATTCGTATTAATTTTATTTTAAATAATTAACTTAAAACATTACCGTGGAAGATATAATGACGCATTATACTACTAAGTAAAATGTTAACATTAATAATGAATGAATGAATAATAATTATAAGAGGAAAAAAGGTGCAAGAAACACATGTACCTGTCTTGTAAAAACGCGTAACTCTGTAACTGCTTGTAGTACATGATTATTATGTAAATAGAAACGGACAGACCACACTCACTCATTTCCTCAATTAAATTTTTAATGAATAAAATTGAGAAATAATTTTCAAATGCTATATTTTTGAGGGAGTCAAATTTTAAAATGACGTAAAAGCTGTCAAATTTGCATTTGGCCAGTGTTTTTTTAGCCAATTGAAAAAAATGTTGTGTTTAATAAATAATGTTTCATCCGAAAAATATTTCCACATTTTTACTTCACAGATATGGTTTGCACCTTTACATTCCTCGGATATTTCAAGAACTTTCAACTACAGATTCAAGTATGACAATGTACAAAATACAAAATAGAAATTCAATGGAATACATTATTTCATAACCCGGAGATAGTTATTTTTTTTTTAGATTCAGAATTTTCAAGCACATTTTCTAACATAAGGCTAAATTAAAGACTAAAGTGTATTTTTTAAAGTCACGTTAATGACGATTTCATTTAAACTTTGAAAATTCACCTTGAGATCCGGGACATATATAGCCTACAAGAATTCACTTTTTCAATATTTCAATTTACATTTATGTAGCAAATATACTATATATAGTATATTTATTAGATTTCGATAAAACGTTGTTTGATTTCTATGCACATGAAGTTACAAGTACTGGTATAAAATACTTGTAAAATTAATTATAGCTCAAACTTTTCATGACATCATTTTCTTGTAACTTCAATTATATACAATGTAGTGATCAAAAAGTGAAAAAGTGCGTTCTTAGCTCTACTGGTCAGAGACCAGAAGAGCTTATGCGATAGTAAGGTGTCCGTCGTCCGTCCGTCTGTCAATTTTTCAAAATGCTACTTCTCCTACAGTTTTGATCTGATTTCAATATAAATTGGCACAGAAGTAGACTACACTACGATACATAAAAAAGTGCATCGGTTTTTGATTTTGATGAACGGTGTTGCCACGGTTACTAAAACTAGAAATCGCTACTCCTCCTACAGTTTTGGTATGATTTCAATAAAATTTGTCACACAAGTACATTACACTAAGATACATTATTAAGTGCATCAGTTTTTGATTTCGATGAACAGTGTTGCCATGGTTACTAACCAGAAGTCTCTATCGAGACTGAAGCTCTACTGGTTTGTACTTATAGTTAAAGGAAAAGAAAAGCACTTAAGCAGTTGGGTATTGAAACTTTACAACAGCAATGAATAGAATAATAATCCTTGATTAAGTCTCTTTATGTTCTTAGGGTAGTCTACTTGCATGCCACATTATATTATAATCAGACTAAAACTGTATTTGGAGTAGCATTTTGAGAGTATTTAAAAGAAATTTCTATTTTTAGTAACCAAGGCAATAATGTTCATCAAAGTCAATAAAGTGCCACGCCACAGCATGATACGCCCGTCAAAAAATTACAATTATAATGTATCTTAAACAGTTAAAAGTGCAGGAAAATCATGTCAACCTTGATTTTAAGATTTCAATGATTTTTACACACCTTAAAAAAATTTGTTTATCCATCTCCTGTGGTGTATGCATTAATTATAACAAATATTGCATCATTCATAGATTTCTATACCTTGCCAAACGCCTATCATATTAAACAATATCAAATTACACAACTTAATCAATACCTAATTAATTTTGGAAATAAAAGGCTGGCCATCAAATATAAACTGACCAACAGTTCCTCTGTCTAATTCCCATAAGACCATGCTCTGAAGAAATGAAAGAGACATGCAGCTAGCCTTCCTACATTGAACACATTAATTAATCTTTAACTGAATGCTTGTCTACTCATTACTCCCAAAAGATTATTGGATCTGCACTATCTACCATAAAACATTTTTAAACGTACAAAACATCAATGATTTTTTTTTAGATTTAATGTCAGACAGTTAATTGTTAATATGCAATTCATACGGACATGCAGATTCCACCCCTACCCCCATAAAATTAATTTTTAAGTTCATAATATTATGTAATATCAAAATAGTTTAATATGCAATATCAAATTAGTTTTAATTCTTCTCATCAAATTCATTTTAAAACTTCGGCTAGCCAACTGAAGCTATTTTTAATCCAACAGGCTTAAGCTCTATTTACACGGTCTGACTTGTAAGATGTGATTTCAGATGTGATTTCACATCTGACTCCAGTGTTTCATTTACACAGTATGATTTGTCAGACATGAAGTTCATTAATATTTCCCTCTAAATTTTTGTTGTTTACATTTCAAAATGGAAGATGATGATACTTTTACAGTCATTTGTGTTTTAATGAATCTACTTCTTTTTGATATAGTTCTTTGTTCTGTAGTTAATTTCAGTTCTTTCTTCTGTCCAGCCAATAGAAAATGTCCTCTCAGGATTTCCCCCACATTTTAATTGCAATAAATAAGATTAATTGATATTGAATTATCTATGGAGAAGAAGTGCGGGAAAAATTCACATGTTAGTTCTTCTTTATATAGATCAACCTCTTTGACCTTTTCAATGATTGGTTAAAACCATCTGACTTGCCAGACGGAATAGAGCATGTTTCTATTCCATCTGACTCCATCTGACTTCATATCTGTCTTATGATTTTCCTATTTACACGGTATGATTTATAAGATGTGGCAAGTCACATCTTACAAATCAGATCGTGTAAATAGGGCTTTACCCATTTGGCCCAATACTCAAGGGATATAGATAGCACCGATGCTCTTAACAGCTACTCCTCACACTAAACTCATTAATTTCTCTCTCTAATTTAATTGACATGCAATTTTCTGTTATCAAAATTTTTCTTGACCAGTGCTTGATAATTAGACTCATGGGAGTGGTGGAATTTCTCTAACATACATTATATTTGTTATAGATTGCTGTCAAGTATATGCTAAAAACAATAAGTATTTTCTTGATTTAACATTTTTCTAATAAGGTTAGTGCAATAGTTTTACATTTTTTTGAATGAGTAAATGAATAGAAAAAAAGACATCTTTTTTTAAAAATTCCACTTAAATTAAAGGTCACAGTGACCTTGAAATAGGTTGACACACCTTCTACCTAAGATGCATAAACTGGCCAAGTTTGATGATCCTAAGTCTAATAGTTTTCTAGTTATGGACCGGACAGGATTTTTCCATATTTGGCTATAACTTCTTAATTAAAGGTCAGAGCGACCTACTTTTTGTGCGCAACACACCTTCTACCCAAGATGTATCAGCTGACAAAGTTTGATAACTCTAGGCCTTATAGTATTAAAGTTATGAGCCGGACACGAGAAAAGCTAACAGACGGACGGACGGACAGACGGACAGACAGACGGACATGAAGCCTATAACATAATACGTCCCGTCTTAAGACGGGCGTATAAAAACCGATATGCAGAATTGTGCATCTTTGTATAGTCTACTTCTGTGCCAAATTTTATTGAAACCAGACCCAAACTGTAGAAGACATAGCATTTTGAAAGAATTTCTCGGAAATTTCTATTTTTAGTAACAACGGCAACACCGTTCATCAAAATCAAAAACCGATACACAGAATCCTCCTACAGTTTTGGTCTGATTTCAATAAAATTTGTTACACAAGTAGACTACACTTACATGTAGATACATAATTTAGTGCATCACTTTTTGATTTCGATGAACGGTGTTGCCACGGTTACTATAAATAGAAAATTCTGTGAAATGTCTTTAAAACGCTACTCCTCCTACAGTTTTGGTCTGATTTCAATATAACTTGACACACAATTAGAATACACTAAGAAACATAATTTAATGCATCGGATTTTGATTTTGATGAACTGTGTTGCCATGGTTACTAAAAATAGAAATTTCTGTCATATTTCTTTTAAACGCCACTACTCCTACAGATTTGGTCTGATGGTAATGGCTTCTTTTCTCTTCCTTTGTTTTAAGTACAAACCAGTAGAGCTGCAGTCTCGACAGAGACTTCTGGGTGTTTTGACTGGTTCAGATGATTATTAGATAGTCAAACTTCGTATCACAAAGTAGATCGAATTTAAAAAAAAACTTAATATCCGAGGATTGTTAGTACCAGGGGTGATCAAAAAGTTCGCAAACTATCTCTATATCTACAAAACCACAATTCAGATTAGAATGAAATTCGGTACACACATAGCCATACACAAGGTCTATAAATAGCATATGCTAAATAAAGTTTCTCTCCTTGTTTGTGACGTCACAATGTGAAAATGACCCACTATTTAGGTCACTTGTGACGAAAAATGGTTGTCTCAGTCGAACTCGTTCAACAAACAACTGTACGATTTATTGTAATATCTTAGAAATCCCTCTGCAGTATCATATAATAATTTGTACACAGTTTATTGAGATAAATGAGTTCCTATAAATTCAATTAATGATTGGATTAATCGTTTTAGTTAAGGAAGGCTGATGGTTAAAAATGATACTTGTCATCTTGCGCAGTGAAAGCAAGTTTGAAAAGATATGTATTTTTTAAGCAATTTGCTATCAAAGACCTCCAATTAGCACTTTGGAAAATAGTTGAATATTTGAACAATGATATAAGTATTAAATATCTAAGATATCGTTTAATTTAGATTTTAAACATATTAGACATGATGAAAAGGATGCACCCATTCTCTATCCACCTTGAATAAAGGTCTCTCCTGAGACAGAAGTTTTGTGTTTTAATGGTCGCCATGCTTATTTTTGGAAAGGATGTTATTATCCACCCATTCTGTTGCCGAGATATGACCATTTCTGACAAATGAACTGTTCTTGTCATAAAAATATTAACTCACATGGCATAGGCGTCGGAACCGGGGGGGCTAGAGGGGGCTTAGCCCCCCCCCCACTTTTTTTCCAAATATATACTTAGTATAGACATTGACCATTGCATCGTAGGTTTAGCCCCCCCACTTTCCACAGACACGTCGCAGTATATGTTAAAAAATGGGGAAAGTGTTGGTGTCTGGGAAAAAAGTTTGGTACTCGAAGTTGGAACCTACTACTCCCCCCCCCCCCCCCCCCCCCCACGAAATAGGATTTTCGATTTTTGGAAATGGGCTTTTTTTTTTTTTTTTTTTTTGCTTGTCAAGTTTTCTTTGAGGTATATTTTTTTTTTATACTTAGCCCCCCCCCCACTTTCAATTTGCTTCCGACGCCAATGCATGGAAAGAAATATAAAACTCAGGAAAATCCTACAACTTTGGTGACAGAACGCTACGGAGGGGGTCACGTGACCGCCAATATCACGTGATTCGCGCATGCGCAGAACGGTGGTTGATGTGCATTAAAATCGGGGAGGATCAATTTAAAATATAATCAACATTAAAACCAAATATTGTTTCTTATATGAAACTTATTCAATTAGTTTTCGAACTTTTTGATCACCCCTCGTAGATGAATGCAAATAAGAATGTAATTCAACATCTTAAAAAAAACACCTAAATTTGAGAGCAGAGTTTAAAGTTGCATATCTATAATAAACATCATCACTTCTGATAATTTTATTTAATAAAACCAAGTCTTTTGTAACTTGCAAAGGATTAATAGCCTTGCAAATCCAGGGTTCCCCCTCTAGATCCGCGCATGCAATCAATCCATTTACCATGCGTCGATATTATTCTAGAAAAAGACATTATTGGCAATCTTACAAGTAAACTTTATTTAATGATAAAAGTAATGACATTATGATTTTTCTGTCGTCAACTTGTGTAGCAATGTTTTCTTTTATCCTTCATATGGGTTTCATGTCTCGCATGACAAGGAACACATGGCGTGTGTGATAGGTCCATAGGGGATGCTTACTTATCCATAGCACCTGATCCAACATCTGATGATTTAGAGGTCTGTACTACTTTAAATTCGATTTTATGCTAGTATTGATGACATGTAAAATTTCTGTTTCTAATTACATTGCCTCAGGACATAGTGATCTTTTAGACCTAATATTCTTCCACATCTTCACACTGTTGCAGGGCTTTTTTTTCCTTAAAAGATGTATCACAGATTTGACAGACCATAAGGGATTATTTTTGTAAATGTTAGAATGTTACAATACAGTTTCAATGGATCAGGAACATGAAAATCTTTTAGATTTGATATTCATCCGCGTGACTCCACACTGTTGCAAGGCCTGACTACTCCTTTTGTTGACTGGTGCATCACACACATGAGGTAATTTCACGTGATCGTGTTCAAGACTAAACACTTCATCCAACATTTCTTGATGTATCATACAGGACTGTCTTACTTTAGATTTTTTAATTTCTGCATAAATGTGAAGAAATTTTCTGGCAATTATTTGATCTTCTTGTCGGATTTCATTCTGTTAAGGACAAGACAAAAGTTTAATTTTTGCGATGAAATTTTAAATAACATTTTCTCAAACAAAACATATATATTTCGTTACAAGTTTATGTTAAACGGAAACAAAACATTTTTAAGGATCTAAATAAATCATATGTTATATTTTTCTACATAAAATTGAACTGAAGGACACTTACTAATGTTCGCAAAACGTATTGCAGTTTTTCACCAATTGACATTCCAAAAGTAGGGTCATTAGTTGTGTTTTTCTCACTTTCTACACATTCCGTGACGTCAGCAAGAGATCCTCGACTGCACGAGAATTTCTTCCTCATCGCAACTGCCGAAACGTCTGCTCCATCCAAAACATTATCGCGCGATCCTCTCCTGCGCATAGCATATTCGGTTATTTCTTCCAATAAGTTGCTGTTAGATGCCCGTCGAAGAGGTTTCATTAACCAAGAATTCTTAATGGATTCAATATCATGTCTTGGTTTTAGTTTCAATTTTTTAGAAATCTCGATTAATGCTGATAAATGGTCCTGGCTCATTTTACACGTAAATAAACACAGAAACAACTGAGTGTCCACGGAAACTGACAAAATAACTACAGGATAGGTTATTGTTGGAGTTTCCGGAAAGTAAGGATACGTGAGTCAGGCAGTTTAAAAGATACTTCATCGCTAGTACAACGGATGTTCTGAAGTATTCCTCGTCTGTTGTGTGAAGTCGAAAAGGAAGTACACAGTGAATCAACGGACACAAGGATTACATTTTTTTTTTCAAAAGAAGTTTATTTTGAAATGTATTGAATATTTCTCTATATTTCAAAAAAAGAAAATAAATTATGTAGTAGATTTTTGTTATATAATAAATTTTAGCTCTTGGCTTGTAAGGTATAAAATTGTTCATCTTTTGTAGCAGATAGGTTTTTCTAGAATGTTTAAATTTCTTTTTAATTTTTTTTTTCAAAATATATTGAATTTGGTGTTTCAACTGTACTTCCAAATGTAAGAATGGATCAGAAATTTTCCGAAGTTTAACTTTAATCAAATATACAGTACACCCATGCAGTGAATTCAGAGATTGTACACATATCATATTGAAAACAAAAAAAATATGTTGACCATTCCATAGTATGTGAAAACAACATATATACTCCACTATGATAAAAAATAATGATTAAAAAAACTTGTTTTGTGTAATAAACACTTATCAAAACTTTATCAACACTGCAACGCATTAGTGAAAGCGTATTTTCGTGACATGCATAGCAGGAAAAACGAGAGACACTTATACGAATAATATTTTCTCCAATGCGTTTTTTCTCTTTTTATTTTATGCCTCACTTTTCAGGCCTAGTTGTAATGGTAATTCATCCATTTAGCTATCATGGCAAAATAATGTCAAAAAAGTATGCACAATTAGCATAAACAAAAATAATAATTGATATATTTCAAAATAAATAAAATTTTTTTTTAAAAATTATATAGAAATTTTAGTGCATATGCTCATCCAATAAATTCATCGATGTAAAAAAAAATCAATAATCAATGAGAAATTATTGTCATCAAAATGAAGATTATTATTTCCATCAAAACAAGAAATTATGGTTTATGCCCACACCCCTCATGGCAACGGTGCAAAATTTAAAAATAATCTTTGTGTCAAACTGAAAAGAAAAAGGAAGAGAACTTCAGTTAAATTGCATATTTTTATGCTCTTTGTTTCCGAGTTTTTGCAAACCAATTGTTTTATTCACAAATTCAACATATCATAAATTATCAATTATCTGAATGTTGAAATTGAAACATAATAACAACCATTAAAATTATAATTAAAGCAAGTTTTTAACATATTTTAGTCATGATTTTATGCATGTTATCATTTAGATTTTATGAAAATCTTTGCATATTTTATATGCTTTTCTTAACTCTCTTCTTTGCAATTGCAAAATTATTTTATTCACAAAATCAAGCAATCAAAACCTTAAACATGAATTAAAAATTAAAGTATAATATTACGTTTTCTCAAGATTTTCTTTTTTGCATGTTGCTACATTTAGGATATGCACTAACAGTCCCCCAAGTTGAGCAACCTCATCTTGTTCTCGCATTCCGTCATTCATAGCTTCTATTGCAAACAAGTTTTTATTTGGATTGAAAAATGATGGCAGAAATTTTTTCTCCACACTGTTCTGAAAACGATGTAATATTTTCCTAGCCCATACAATAGAGACATCGTTTTGATTATCCTGGGTTTTTGTTGAACTTTTATCCTGGTGAAGGGTCCATTCATACCACTCGTGAAGAAGACAAGTTTTCAGGTGATAACTTGTTATATAGGTTTTCACAGCTCTGTTGAAATCATGGTCCACAACCTTAGGGAAATATCCAGATTCCGTTAAAATTTTTAGAAGGATGTAACTCTTTTTAACAGGATTTGGAATGTCTTTAATGATGCTTTGTTCCAAATAAGAATAAGAAATTCGAAAGAACAAAGTAAAATCTTTCACATGACATCTATCAGGGGTTTTCATAATAACTGTTGAATATCTGTCCACTGTTTCTGTTTGGCAAATATCTTTCCTTTGGCGATGTAGATGCTTTGGTGCCCAGTCTGCAAACTGTAGAGCAGGAACAATATCTATTGAGGCGTAGAAAAATTTGGCTTCCTGCCCAAATACAAGAAACTTCAACTCTGAAATGGTATTCCAAATTTCTTTCATACTTTTCAAAAGCACAATATGACAGTAGTCATCGTTTTCTTTGAGTATTATTCCCAGTTCTTCATTTACACATTTATAGAAGTCTTGAAGAAGCAAATGACTGTCAAGAAATCCATCACTAGTGAGATATTTATCATAGGGAGAATTCTGTTCTCCTGATCTTATCCTGATTTTCACAAAACTTTCAGGAAACGTATCATCCTCAGCTGGATGGAGTAGTCCGGAGAGATTGGAAAAGATAAATAAGTAGTCAAATTCATCTGGAATTCTCACTTTGGTTCCTTCATACATACTCCCAGCTAGCTTAACTTTGCAGGTAAATGAAGGATATTTTGTGCTTATGTTTTCAGCTAAAAGCATAAATAGCTGGTGAATTTTCTTTGGAACCAGATGATTATCTTCCAGTGAGTAAAAAAGTCCCATTTCACTCAAAGTAAGAGATCTTTGCAAACAAGACTGAATAGATGATTCATGGAGTTTCAGATGGTTGAGATACTCTTCAATGTATAGTTTGTCATTTTCTTTCCTCATGTACCTCAGGTGTGGACAGGCAATTAAAGGGTCTATGCCACTGCATTCCAAATTCGGTACCTGTAGTTCCAGAAAGTCCATTTCTTGAAATTTTTTGCCATCAATTAAATCGGAAAAATAAGCAAAATTCAATTTTTTGGCTAACACCTCGGGGTTATTTCCAGCTTTATCTTTTAATGTGTAGTCAGATCCAATTTGAAGTAACGTTTGAACTGAAGACTTTTCTTTAAACCATACTGCCCAGTGAAGAGCTGTTGACCCATAAATGTCAACAACATTAAGATTGTAATTACCGTCTAGAACGAAATGAATAATAACATGGAGCATGTTATAGTTTTTACAAGCCCAGTGTAGCGCTGTGGCTCCTGTTTTAGTCCTCTGCGTAACGTCTGCTCCACAGTCAAGTAATGCAACAAGAATGTCTAAGTCATTCTTTAAAGTAGCCAAGTGGAGAGGAGAAATTCCATCAACGTTTCGTTCATTGACACTTACACCTGCTTTCACTAAATATTTTATTACATCAGCTCTTTGTTCCATATCTATTTGTTCATAAGAAATGTCTACTTCTTCAACAGCGCAGTATATTTCATTTCTTCCTCTGTTGTCCTTAACATTAAGCGCGACTTTCTGATTTAATAGTTCGCTTACACCCTCAACCGTTGTTTCTTTTGACATCAAGGCATGATGCATCAATGTTTTTCCCGAATTATCTTTATCATTAACATCTAATCCTTTCTTTAAGAGTAATTCCATTAACTTCTGAAATTCATTCACGTGAGTATTGCTCGCAATATAGTGAAAAGGGGTCTCACCTAATCTGTTTTTGGCAAAAACGTCAGCTTCATTATCAATTAGACATTCGAAACTTTCAACGTCTGCAAAATTAGCCATAACATGCAAAGGTGTATCCCCATTGTTATCAGTGCTGTTGATGGGTATTCCTTTTTCAAGTAATTTCTTTATTAATAAAATTTTATTTTCATCTCTGCAGTTAGGAATTAAATGAAGAAATGTTCCCCCAGTTAGGAGGTCCTTTTCAAAAATATTTGACACATTGTCTATTAGTTCGACTAGGAATAAGTTGGGTAGCCGTCCTTTTGTGAACAAATGAAGAAAGTCGGTTTGCCCGTTAATGTTTTCATGATTTATATCTGCACCGTTCTGGACAAGGTATTTTACAAGATTTGAACAATCTCTAGAACGGCCTGCACCTACTGACTTTAAAAGTAGAGACTGACCTAGTGGATCTGTAAAACTTAAATCTACTCCTGCTCCTTCGAACAGTTTTATGATACCTATCGTACATGAGCCTGAGAGAATTGAGTCATACAAGCCCTGTCCAAGAATATGGCACTTATCTTTCGTCGTTAAATCCTCATTATTATTAATTAGTGACTGCACAAGTTTTGAAATGTCATCTTCATTACCACTCAAAGTAGCCTCTTTGAATTTCTTCTTTAATTCTTCCATGTATACTCTGATAAAAAAGGTAATTACATTGTAAAAAATAAAAAAATAAAATAATATGGTAACCCATTCCTTATTTTTCTAGAAAAAAATGTGTGATTTTTTCTACATTACACAACTCAGTGATATGCATTACAGTTAATTGTACAAACATTCTTAAATCTTATTTCAATTTTTTTTTTTTATACAATTTTTGAGTATTCTTTTTGAAAGAACTATCAAAAATAGGCTAAAGATTTTTTTGTGCACATATATCAATCAATCAATCAAACAAAAAACTAATTTATTCAGTAACTTTAATTATACAACATACTTAAAATTCGAAAGAATGGGAGATATTTAAAAGTGCTTTTAACAATTAAAAAAAAAATATGTTAGTGTATAACATCGACGCATTGCTCGACACGATACAAAAATTATACTTTCACTTTCATGAAATGAATATTTCTTTTCTATAAATAGATTTCTCTAGGAATTTAAATTGGTATTTCGTAAATGCTTTTCTAAATCGAGTTGTTGAATTTTATAGACAGACATATATCATGTACTTAAACGAGTCTCTATGAAGACGGCATAAAAGATATATTTTATTCCAATAATATATGAAAGACTCACCAATGAATCTGTTATTCATGCTCATCAAAGTTCAAGACCATGTATGGATACCAAAATAACACACAGAAACCAAACATAAGGAGAGATAACTCGAACTGCATTATTTATCCTTTTATCAACATTTGTTTCGAACGACAGCTGTACTGAACTCTACAAACATTTAGGTCAAAAAAATTATTACTATGTAAATTGAAAAAAAAAATTCGTTGAGGACATTTCCCAGATAATAACAATAGGAAAGTCAAATATTCATAAACAAAATCAATTTGGAAAAAAAGTTGTTGGCGTTAAAATAAAAAGTTGACATTTGTGCCTTCAATACATTGATCTCTTCAAATGATATACTGTAAATGTATATATTCATATATTCATGTATATCATAGTCCAATAAATTTTTTCATGACGATTACAAGTGACAGCGATATTAATTTGTTGGACTGAAGCACAAGTTACTTGTATTCATTGCGCAGAAATCACAAGCACAAGCATGTACAAGCGTATGACAGTCTATCAATAATAGTCCCATATAACATACATGTAGTTATACAAAAGCTGATCTGACATTCACAAGTTAAGAGTCTATATTTGGTAACAACGATAAAACCCTTTTGCATAATTTTGTCAAATTGAGTTTCTTTACAACTCCACAATACGATTATATTACTCAATACTAGCATGAGGTTTATGTACGTTAACATACATTTCACATGGTCTTATCAAATTATGATAATTTTATTGCCTCCTCTTTAGGGTAGAACACTTTGTTTTAAGTATATCCGATCCTCAACCAGGAAGGATTACTCCAAAAATTAATATTTAATTTAAAGTGTATCAATATGAAGATTGAAAATGAAATTTTTTCATGCAACATCTTTCATTTTATTCATCTTTAAAAGGTTCAAGCTTTTTGGAAGTCTTATAAAAGGTCCCATAAAAAGTTGACATTTGTATCTTACACAGGGAATAGTGGCATGACACGATTTTCTTTTTATATCAAAATTATGTGAAAGTCATGTGAAAATCATATGTCTTTTGAATATTTTCGAAAATCATGCGAATTGGCTTGTATGATATTCGCATGATTTTTCCTGTCATTTTTATATGAATTTTTTTCGTGCGATATATGTGTAATTTGGTCTATGAATACAGTATGTATATACATACTGTACATGAATAATTGTACAATTTTTCTGTTGATTGCTTTTTTCAGAAGTAATTGTAGTTTTCCCTCCTCTTTTGCAGACAATTTCAATGAGAGTTTTCTCTTTCTTTTTGGACAGGATTAAAATATACAGGAAACATTGCTGTGAAAAAAACCCTTTTTCTGAAGATGCAGGTTCTGAAGAAATAGCATTTATGTGATACCAGGTTACAACATACCCACTTATATATCCTATATTACATTTTCCTTGATCCTGAACTTCTGTTTCATAACCTTATACAATGTTTCTAAGGCTTTTAAAATATTTCAAATGTGTTGTTTTTTGTTTCCTTTTAGCTCAAACATCGTACTTTTCAAAATGTCACGACAAAGGTAAAAAATCATTTCTGGCAAAACAACAAAAAGTTTAAATAAGCTTGAAATAAAATATAATCATAATTGAAGTATTTATTTTCAAATCACTTTAACATATAATTAAAAATAATTTCATTCAACATTAATTTCTGCAGCTGATCATATTTGGTTGTGTGCCAGTTGTTTCTGTCTAATCTGAGAAGTAACATTTCCTACCCATAATATAAATCTTGCATCACATCTACGGCTTTTCGTCGAAGTTTTGAAACTCAATATTGAAGATTTTGATAAATTCTTCCGAGTCACCGCCACCAATGGTTTCAATAACCTCAACAAAATTCTCCAGCAGAGTGGAATATGGATGTTTGAAATACAGCAGTAATCTTTATCGAAGGTTTCATCTATCATGTAGATATGTAGGTATTTTTAAATACACGTATATATTCTAGCTTTAGAGAAAGCTCTCATTTAGCAAAAGTCCGGATAATCATTTTTTGGTCTCCGACACGTACTTAATGCAAAATTTAAAAACTCTGAATCCATTGGCTGACAATGCACGGTCAGCAGTTCCTTTAAATTTAATGTAATTGGGCTTTATGACATTTAACAAAAAATTGTTACATATTACATATTAACCATATGTATAAATTATCATTTTTTTTCCACAGAATCAATGCTCTCTTCATCAACTGCGAGTTCGACACCCCATCTCTTGTGACATGACACACAGCGTAAGTCCATGAACTAAATGCAAATTGTATTTAATGAAATATGTTCAGAAATAAGAAAAATTGGGTGACTGAAATTCAAGGGAACTTGTATTTTTAAGATAAAAGGTCACCTTAATCTCAAAAAACAGGTATAAAGTTCCTTTAAAAAAGATTCAGTTGACTACGTGATAACATCGATCGATATATGATCTTTCTCTGACCTTAAAAGGAGATTTTCAGATTGAGTAGACTAGTGTATCTTTGTTTGATGCTAAAACACTGTTCCTTGTAAAACTGATTCATTTCACCAATGTTAAGCAATGTTAAGTAAATTTTATGCGAAATGAATGAACAATTAATATGACTGTACATATATGCCATTCAGTTCACACAGATAACGGCAACAATTTTAAATACCCAAGATTATATGTATGATTGTTCAGCATAAAAAGTCAATCATCCTATTTCATTGAATTTCCATAAGGGAGCTATAATTAATATGCTGTAGAATATTTTTACTCACTGAAAATAATACTAAAAAATAAAACAAATGGTCGTTCATCATGTTTACACAATGTTGGGCAAAATGACCTGAGCTGAATGGTGTTGGATGCGAATAAACTCCTTATCTTATTGCATTGCGCATGCCCTGTCACCAACTCTGTCGCTTATACTTTTATTAGGATAATAATGATGGGGATTTTGGTGAAAAGATCGCTTAAAGAAGCATATGTCCATTGAAGGGAGGAAGAAATGGTCAGTATAGTGTAACAGCCAGAAAAACAGGAAATGGGGTAATTCTGTTTAATTTAAAAACAAAACAAGGAAGTTATGTCTCAGACAATCAAATTTTCTTTTTGAGCAAACTTCGCTAAAAATAATGCATATGTATTATACAGCTCATTCAGTCATTTGTATAATTAAAGTAAATTTTAAGTTGCAATTGCTTTAACTATAATATTCAGTGACTAAAATTAAGTTAAAATGGATGATCTGTTTAAGTCCTTCGCCTAGCTAACAATGATAACGCTAAAATATATGTGACCATGTTATATAATCTATATTTTTATCTAACGGTAAGCGGGTAATTAAATCTACCTTATCATACCTTAAACATAGCCACTGGTTGTTATTTCTAAATAATACATGATATTTTTGTAAATACCTTGATAATTGACTAAACCACATTTTATTAATGAACATGTCGAATTATTTTTTCTAAATTTTTGTGTGAACGCAGAGCCGCTTACTCTTACGATTTCGCCGTATTTTTTACGGATTTATAATCCAAAATACGTCTCACGTTTTGCTGTTATGAAAATGCGGAATGATCTGTTTAAATATGGCTGATAGAATGTCGACTTCGCTGAAATCAACAACAATCATTGACAATCAATCGTTATGATCTGGTCGCTCGCGTGGCGCATTGGTTAGAGTACCTGCCCAGTAAGGACTTGCTCCTTACGTCGAGGGTTCGATTCCTACTTGTGCGACCTGGATACCGGTCCTTCAGATCAGACCATATCATCCGCAGTAGGTGCTAGCACGAAACAGACCCTTCCCTGCTCGATGGCCTTAAGTGCTGCGTTATGGACAAAATTTGCAGCTCTCCACCGGCAGGTGCTTAAAAAAAATCTTGAGAAAGACCTAATACAATGAATCAATCATCGTTTTGATCTATCTCAGTTTCACGTCTTTTGCATGTTATCACAATAAAAAAATAAGATTTCAAGCACATCAGTGATTTCGAGTTGTTAAACATGTTGTGGTTTAAAATGACAAAGAATATGTTATTTTACCATGTTTTAGTTATCAAAAAGCAGTTGTTTTTCTATTTATGTACGTAAAACCAATGGAAAACGAAATCTTACTGGCAAATGTTAAATCTCATGGACAAATCTAATCAAAAATACTGAGAGACGACGATAAGGGTACACAGGTCTGTGAACGGCGCGTAGGGATATCACAGCCCTTCTAATGAAGTTTTTAGTAAAGGTATTTTATCAGAAGCAGCTATTTATATACATTTTTTTAAAAGTGGTGGTCAGAGACTTACACTCCTACAAGTTATGGTTATGACGGTGACAATAGATGTCTGAATTTTCAAGAAAGAAATTTTCTTCTCATTTATTGTGTTTTAAATACAAAAAAATTCAATTTTTACAGATGCAAGAGAACAATCATTATTTAAATGGTATACTGTATTTACTGACAACGTCAGTTACCGACCATAGAACTTGCAAAATGATTTCTCCAAAGAGACTCATTTTATCTTTATTTCCCAGATCCTACTCATAAACAATATTTAACATAAACTAATGTGTTGGCAGCTCCCAGGTTATAGGCCCTGACTAAGCTCCATTACAAGTGTAACATTGTAAATACACAGCATCTCTCAGAATACTTGGATATATGCATACGAAAAATAAAGATCAAGCATTTTTAAACTAACAAATACTTTGAAATTACATGTATCAAGAAATCATTGATATTTGACAATATTACTTTTAGTCTGCTGTATATAGAATATATATAGAATTCATATAAATACAAAGAATAGGTTTGTTTATCATCACTAACAGTGTAAAAAATTTAAAAGGAAATAGATGTATAGTTTTAAATTTATCGCCGTAACAGGAAACCATATCGACTTTCCACTTCGAAAATTTTCACATATGCATCAGAAGTGCAAGCTAGCATTCTATCTTCTTGTTACAGGATTAAAGTCTGCATAAATATTAAATGTAATTTTTATACAGCTGTATAGAATAATATACTAATAATATATTCCCTGATGATGAAGCCATGCCAGATCACTGCTTGTTTGTCATAATAGTCAAAATAAGAACTACGAACTCTAACTCTTGATTCCCGCCTACATTTTGCACCCATTAAATTCAATTTTAATGGCAATTTGGCCATTAAATCTTTGTTTAATATGAAGAACAGTTCTATGGTAATTGATTAATCATTTTATTTCCAGTGCTAGATAGTAAATTTCATTAATGCCAGCTGTTTAAAAAAGGGGGTGTTATAGGCGATATTTTCTGGTGAAATCGAACTTTCAAGAATCACCATATTTTGAAATAGTCTTAAATATCATGAAATGTATCTCATATCTTTTCTTATGTTTTACGCAAATAAATAAAACATATATAAATAAATAGAATACAATTATTTAGTTGTAAATAGCTTAAAAATTGGTGACAAATCATCATTTTTTTTTTCGTTTTTTGTATAAACATATGTTCTCAGAATACGTGAAACACAAAAAGCTTTGGCATAAATTTGTTAAATGACAGTCCATATTACCTGTAAAAAGGAATTTTTGTTTCACGGGGGGATATATCATGTCAATATATAAAAAGAGGTAAAAAATATTTTCCGTTTTCCGCTGATTTCTATAGTGAAAAACACAAGTTTAACCAAAATTATAGAGTTATCTCTCTTTGGTATCCCAAATAAGTAACGTTTTATGAAAATTCATATAAAAATCTATAAAAATTTCGAAAATCGTTTGAATATGTTAACTTTTGAGAATTGACTTAGAGGTAGGCGGGAGAACAATACTATCGTTCGTGGTTCTTTTATAAAAGAAATAAATGGAATTTTATCCTCAACGTGGCAATGCATTTTCTACTTGTAAAGAGTAGCTGAAGAAAAAGGCTTCAGTTTAAAAAAAACTTTGCTTTTCTTTCCGTAGATTTCGTGACAGAACGAGAATTTCTTTTTTCATCTTGGGGATTTACAACGAAATCAAATCCTGTTGTCAGGGGACTTCTGCAAAAAATGTTGCTATTACCTGTGCCTCTGTTGTAGACTTCAGAACAAAAACATGCTTCCCCACGATTTTTACTTCAGAGATCCATGCAATCTCTCAAGAAAAAGTTCAATCCAAATTTTAAAATTAAAGTTTAAGAGAAACCAGAAATAGAATCATCCTCCACTTATGTATACAGCAGTCTTACAAAGGTCTGTCACACTAACAGGCGTTAGTCGTGGTCGTCACATATCATGTGTTACATCTAACCTAGTCTGGGTCAGTGACAGAGACAGTCTCATCTTGACAGACACAACGGGTAAAACGCTATGTGGGCTGACAGATATTTACAGTGGCGATGGCGTACACTCAGTAATGGGGGATGGACAACTTATTTATATAGATAGGGATTACAACATCAACATACTATCTAGAGACAACAAGACAAAGACAACTCTGATACGTAAATCAGAACCATGGAGACCACACTGTGTCTTCTGTTCCCCCTTCAGTGGGAATTTGCTGGTTGGGAACGGAATATATGATACTAGTGAAGGTCGCTTTACAGAGGCTAAAATAACAAGATGCAGTAGCTCTGGACATGAACTCCAAACTATCCAACATGACAAAATAGGCCAAAAACTGTATAGCGAACCTCTGTACATAACGGAGAACCGTAACAGAGATGTCATTGTGTCTGATTACTTGAAAGGTGTAGTAGTCACCGACAGTCGTGGAAATCATCGCTTCTCCTACACAGGCGCCCCATCAAAAGCACGACTTTGGCCACGTGGAATATGCACTGACGCACTCTCACACATACTGAAATGTGATCCAGCTAATAACGCAGTGCATATAATTGACAAAAACGGTCACTTTCTGTCACTGTTGCTGACTAAAGGTCAAAAGATGAATATACCACGAAGCCTGAGCTATGATGAGAAAACTCATACTCTCTGGGTTGGATCACGGGATGATAACATTCTTTCGGTTTTCAACTATAATAGCAGCCTTTCAGGTAAAAAATACTATAGATTTAAATAATGAAATGCTTTCTTTGGTGTTAGTATGGGAATTAATGTCGTAGCTGTTGCAGAAAAAATACATAACCCGCGTAAGCGTAAGCGGGTTCCTTTAATTTAAAGATTTCATGATTTGTTGAAAGTTTTGAAATTTCCTTTTATTCTCTAATAATTATTTGCTTAGGACCAAGTAGTGAAGATCTGGAAAAGCGTAAATATATCCACAATCTCAAGAAATATCTCAAGAAAGAAAAAACATCTATTTTCCATGCACGAGGTATTCTTGTTGGCTGTGCAGAAGCAGGGAAAACTACTCTACTCAGACGATTAAGAGGACTTTCGCAGGATGATGTTGAAGATACCGAATCAACCAGGGGACTAGAAGCCCATCAGCATGTATTTACAGTTAGAAACAATATTTTAGAGGGTAGGTACTACTTATATAATAAAAAAATGGAAGCTTGGTTAATACACACTATGACAAAATCACGATGGGATGAATTGAAATCAAGCAAAATGTTGCGCGAGTATTTGTGAGAAAAGATTGGATGTTTCATATAAACATGTATATTATTTTACGATATATCTCTGCAACGTATGTATTCGTTATGTGTAGTTGAGGTAGAAATGTAAGCTCTGTATGAATGATATTAGAGCACATCAAGTTTCCAAAAAGAGTCATTATAGTTTTTTTGTTACATTGTAGCTGCTGAAGACAGACCACAACTTTCATTAATCAAGGTTACCCTTTCCGACTTGAAACAAGACCGGAGCAGTAATCATGATGTAACAAAATCAGGGTTGATTACAAGTGATCCATGTAAAGCCAAAACAGAGGTTTTTAAAAAGGAAGGCGAGACAGAAACCTGCAATGTACCAATTGAGAAACAAGAAGTTAAAGAAACAGGAATTCAGCCCAGTGGCTCAGTAGCAAGCACAACAGAAAAAGACACAATTTTTCTTAAAGTATTACATGAAAAAGAGAAATTACCAACAGTTAGTATGTTTGATTTTGCCGGACAATTGGCATATTATGCCTGTCACCAGATTTATTTTACACCTAATGCATTCTTTATTCTTGTGTTGGACTTGACTCAGAGGTTTGAAGATGTTGTCAGCACAGAGAAAAACAACCAAGAAGGTTCAATCTTTTCATCATGGACGTACAAAGGTACTGAGTGAAGATAAAGCAGTAATTAATATATTAATACATTAATCACATGGACATCTTTATCATTGTTATCCATGTTTTATCTCCATGTGCGAGAATTCTTGTTTATTGACATCTTTTTTCTTCTACTTTGTAGACTATTTGAAGTATTGGATAGCCTCAATTAAGACGTTTGGAAGTACCAAAGCTCCAGTGTTTGTGATAGCTACACACGCGGAAGGGAAATCTGAAGATGTGAGTTAAATGTGATACATGTCTCAATTTCCCTTTTTTGTGATTGCAATGAAAAGGACTGGGATATTACTTTAGGTTATTGGTATTTTTTGTTTGTTTCTGTCTGATCGATTTTTTTCTGATCATATTTCAATTTGTACAGAGTTCACAAATGCTATTTGTACAAATCTTGAAATCTGACAGAAAACAATTTGTATGTGTAAATTTTGAAACAAAATGTTTGGTGTAAATCATCTACAATCTTTGATCAATGTTTTTATCGGACTTGAATGAGAATTGACTGGGCTAATGTCATATGCCTGTACTCTATAGTTCTATATATGCATGAGTATGAAGAAAAATTACATATAGCTGCAGCATGGCGGAGAGAACGATGTAGTGAAATGCATTTTTACACGAAAAATTACTTTCATAACTTTCTACAATTGAATGTATTTTTATGCGATTTGAAAAATTTAAAAGTGATATCGCTTTTTCAGTGACGTTTGTTAAAATTTCTTTCAAAATTTTCACTCATATTAAGATGCACCATTAGTAGCCCAAGGATAATTTGGCACTTAAGCCCTGTGAAAGCATCGACTGTGACTTGCCTACGGCACATTGATTTATAGTCTTATCTAAAGAACTGGTCTCCACTTTTCACAGTGAGATTCAAACATGCGACATAGGCCAACTCCCTTTTCTGCGACTCAAGAGCAAATGCTCTAACCACTGCGTCAGGCTAGCGACTTTTCAGTGACGTATGTAGTAAACAAGTGAAAATATATCTTTAGGGTCGTTTTCTCTTGTTGATCCTCGACAAAACCAAAAAAAAAAACTTGCTAAGCCTAAAGAAGGTTCAGTTATATCTTTAATATCCGGGTTAGTTTTGCTATTGGCTGTCTTGGAAAATATATAGCATTGATATGCCTGATATATTCTTGTTGACAGTCACTCACAGACTTAATAAGGTACATGTACATGTAATCCCTTTTTATTGTTTTTTTATTTGATTTTCTCCCTAAAGGAAATTCAAAAGTACTTTGAAGAATTCTGGAAATTAGTGCCAGAGGAAGACGAAGATTGGTTCAGTCAGTCTTTGGACGATCGTGAATATGCCGTGGCTCTTCTTGAGCTGAACAGTAAGAGTCAAGAGATCCTAGAGTCAATTAAAAAATCTTTAGTGAGAGTGGTAACAGAAATTATCAACACAAAAATTGAAGTACCCTCTTCCTGGGCTTTGTTAGAACAGCTGTTGAAGGAAGGGGTGAGAAAGGTTATATCCCGCGGGGAAATTTGGGATATAAATGCAACACTTCCTGTTGAATACCAACTAAAAAATGAATCGGAGTTATCAAACTTTTTAAAGTGTTTCCACCGTAATGGTCTTCTCTTATATTTTGACGAAAAAAGATTAAGAGAGCATGTTATATTGGATATTCAGTGGTTTGCTAATGCTTTTAACAAGCTTCTTGCTGACAAAAATCACATTAACAAAGATTGTAAAAGAAAAAATTTCAAAGATTGGATGTCATTCAATAAAACAGGGAAGCTGAAAGAGAAATTGGTAGATTCACTGTGGAAAGATGAACCATCGTATCTGGATCACAAAGCTGAACTCATGTGTTACATGGAGAAGCTTCAAATGCTTGTTCCTCTTCATTCCATGGGGACATTACCAGAAGCTGGTATGTTATGGTATGTCCCAAGTATGAATAAAAAGCCATTTAAACCAGACACTTGCAAAGAAAATTGGGAGTATTCATCGATATTGTGCTTTCGATTTACTTCTTTTGCCATGTTTGTGTTCTACAGACTAATTGCTTATTGTATGGGATGTCTCAAATGGAGTGTTTCATTAGATGAAGACAATGAAGGTAGTCCATGCCTTTTTCAGACAGCAGCAATTTTTGATCATAAAGAACATACTGTTGTCGTTGGTATATGTAATAACGATGTACAGTTGCAAGTGATGCGAATAAAACCTCTGGTTATTGAAACTGCAATTTCAATTGAAATTGGAGATGCAATTGAAACTGCTTTAGAAAAACTGACAAAAATGATTCATGAGGAAAAAAAATTTCTTAAAGGATACAAATGCCAAAACATTATATGCAATGAAGAGGATACGTCATTTACTCTCTCCAGTGAGCTTATCAAGGTCAAGACTGATGAAACACAATGTCAATGCTGTCGGTTTCCGGGTAGACATGCAATAAACATCCAAAGAACCATCGGCTTTTGGGAGAAGGTATAATATTCAAAATTCATATAAAATTAATATCGTTAGACTCTTATATTTTTCCTGACCTTACCATAGACTTTTCCCTTCATATGTCAATCTGTCTGTATGTGAACTTTTGTTTCCCAATTCTCTTTCTTACTGGAACTTTGATGTCTAGGACGATAAAATCTGTCAGCGTTGGGGGGGGGGGTATATTGCAACACATAAAACAGTAAGTCGTCGTTTCCTTATTTTATGTCAAAATATTAATTTTCCTTGTATCGAATATTCGATTGCATTATTCGAACGATAGTCGACTATTCGGAGCATTTTATTTCATTATATAGCACAGTGTTTTTGAAAGCTTATCAATAAATATAAATTGAAAAATTATAATAAATTGGGAATTGTTAACACACACTATCTACACATCCGATGAAAATGTTAAATACTGTTTGTGTTATTACAATGTAATGATTGTCCAAGCTATATATCAAAATGTCTTTTATGTAAGATTAATTATTGTTTTTATAATCAACGAACTTTAAAACTTCACGGCTACATGTATGGAAATATTGTGTGTTCCTAAGCATTAAAATTTTGAAATTCCTAGAGTGTATAAAGATGATTGGTAGAGTAAGTCAATTAAATGATTTTCATAGTCCAGTATAGCGTTGCATAATTTACTACGTACAATAACCAAAAAAGTCAGTGATTGAAAAATAATTATCGCGGTATGTAATTGCTATATTTTTCCAAAGTACAATGTGGAAAATTATTTATGACCGAAATAACGGTAGGACTCTTGGGAGTATTGATAAACATCAATAAATTCAATTACAATATGATGCTAGATTAAGAATCATGTTTATTGATGTAGAGTTTTTACCCAAAATCCTTGGTATCAAAATTCCTTTTCAGAGAAATCTTTCCTGTTACCCAGGACTAAAAAAATCTTGTATGTCTCCGCACAAGCTACTTAATTTTGGCAACTGAACTAAAGAGATATAACAAGTAGAGCTTTTTAAAAAAGCTTCCCGTCTTTCGCAACAATCTTAAACTGTAAACTGATCTACACCTATCAAAAGGCCGTATAATTCTTTTGAATTTCTTGATTTTGTATTTCTACATTAGCTTTTTACTGGCATTAACCTACCACGGTTGCCGCTCGGTCATCTCCGTAAACTTTGATCGCCGAGAGCTTAAAAACAAAACGGTATTTCATTTCCTTCTTCAAACAAGAAAGGGGAAAAGAATAATAACAAATTGTAAAGCACACAAGCAATAAAAATCAAATTTTTTTATAATGAATTAAATAGATAACTTTTTATTTTTTCTACAAAAAATATTTAAAAAAATTAATTACTGCTGATTTTGTTGTTCGTTTTGTCATTTTTTTTTAAGAGAAATTTTATATAACAAAATTGTTAAGCTCTTAAAAAATTGTGTGAAAGTTATCTCCATTTTGCCTTGAACAGCATTTCAACCAATGAAATAATTGAAAATTTTCTCATCATGAAATTTTCACCAATCACAGAGAGGAAGTGCATAGTCCGAAGGTAAAAAAATATATTACAAATCTTCCAAGGAAGACTGTGAATGAATTATATAACATACAAGTCATTATTTATCAAAATTAATAAACACACGGGTGGGATACACATGTAGGTATTATTGAAACGCACAAAATATGTGTAGGATGAAAAAGTAATATAAAAAACAAACAAACACAAACAAACAACATCAACAGCAACAAACAAAACAAAAACTAAAAAAAAAACTAAATACAAAAATAGTAAACTAATTGTTCTGCGAACAATTAGAGGCCTTCCCACCTTTCCAAGCGTTTCCATGTCATTTGGGCTGAAAAAATAATGATGCGATGAGCAATAAGCTCACCTAATGATACCCCGCCTCCCATATGAATATAATGACAGTGTTCATGTGTTGCTATGGGAAACCCAAAATATTTGTTGGATCAAAAAGTAAAATATCTAGGAGGTGCATATATAATGGCATGATGTAATAAAGATTCTCTGAAAGTCTCATCAAATTTCATTAAGTGTAATAAGAGGATACGTTAACCAATATACAGTCACTCAATCAATCTAAGAATATTGATGTGATAGTAATATTATTAGTTGTTTGAAGTGATGAAGCAACTCAAGAAAGTAATGTGTACCCTCAGTATTGATTTTTTGTATCGAGATGTATTAAGTTTGCCATTTATTCATCCTTTGATTTTAAAATTTGAATTTCATTTTTCATGCACTGATAGAATGATTTATGTTTGCATTTTTGAAAATTGTAGAGATTTGTTTCAAAGGCGAAGTTCAGGAAAAGGCGGTTAAGCGACAAAGATTCACAGGTATACCGTATGCGATTAAATGAAAAAAAAAATATTTGTATGTCAAAACTAATCATAAGATACTTAATTGTGATTTTTTTCAGCTGCTAAAGTATTCCTTTACATATATTTAATCATGCATTCTATCTGTATAATAATAGTACTTATCACGTTCATGTTTAAATATTCTTGTTTTTTGAAAAACATGAAGTCAGGAAAGAAATTACCAAAAACAGCACCGGCTTATCCCTTCTTTAAAGGAACGTCACAGAGAGATGTTATATTAAAGTCATATTAAAGTAGAGGTCAGCCATTTTTAGACTATTTATCTCCTTTAAAAGGAGAGCTCCATATAAAGATATACAAAATGATAAAATTTTAAAACTAAAATATTTGAATTTTTTCTTTGCTAAATGATAGTTGACAGCTAAATATACCGTATCTAAAAAAATAAGTTAAATCTGGTGGTTAATTAAAGATTAAATTTTTGACCCGCCAGCCTCCTTAAGCCATATTAAAGTAGAGGTCAGCCGAAGTGTAGGGCTTATTCACATTGACGACCAACCAGCAGGAACAGGTTTTCGTGTTGGGGAAAAATATATCATGACATGTAATGTGTACAAGAGGAATAACTCAGTCTTAGCAAATGTTATCCAAAAGCTAATATATATGTGACATTTTAATAGAATATAAATATAGAATATAATGGCATTTTTGTTTTGATCTCTATGGGAAACCATATAAAGAAAATAACATGATCGAATAAAAAAAGTAAAATAGGAGGTGCACAATGGCAATATGTAATAAAGATTCTGTGAAAGTTTCATTAAATTTCAGTCAGTAGTGTAAGAGGAGTTGCGGGATAAAGGACATCCAATACTCTAAATTGTATTTAAGATATTTTCTTTTAATTCCATTCAAGAACAAGGTCCCATATTGTAATGAAAATATTAAATATGTATATACCCTCCCACTTTTCATTTGTATCATACATAATTAAAAATGAATAAGAACATAAAATGGATGATTTTGGTTTTGTTTAATATATTTTATGTGTGTAGACATTTTAGTGAACACATTGCTTCTTTGTGGGATGTTAACATTGAATTATTTGCTTGAAAAGTTTGGATGGCTGGGTATATAAAACCGATCGGGATTTCAGGTTCCCCCAGCTTTAACTCCATTTAGTTATATTTAGTTTATCCGCAACTCCTCTTACACTACTGAGTGACATTTGATAGGACGAGTTTATTCCTCTTTACACATTACCGTAAAACAATATATAGCAACACATGGAGTTATGGAGGTGAATTATTTTCCAGGGGGGGTGATCATTCAGTGAACTCATTGCTCACAGAAAATTCCTCTACTTTTGAGGATTTAGGATCTCCTGGTGTTGTTATAAAGACTTCTCTAAATTGTGTTTAAGATATTTTTTTTTAATTCCACCCAAGAACAAGGTCCCATATTGTAAAAATACCGGTACTATTAAATACGTAGAGTACTTGTAATTTATTTGTATCATAGATAATTAAATTTTCATTTTGCAATACAGAAGCACCACATTTCATCGATTCTAGTCGAGTCTACATACAATTTGAGAGAAAGCTCCTCCTCCAAAACGTTGAGCCACACAATCTATTGCATTTCGAACCAACATTGAATTATTTGAATGAAAGTTTGGATGTTGCTGTTTTGGAGTTGAAAACCGATCAAGAACAGATTCCCCCAGCTTTAACTTCCTTTAGTTATATGCAGTTTCCCTCCGAAGTTCATCTTATCGGCCATCCCGGTGGTGCGCAGATGAAGGAAGACAGCGAAGTTTATCCCTGTGTTATTGAACCAAACAACGATGCTGAAAACTACTTAAGACACTTGAGTGAATGGAGTGTAAATTATTTTCCAGACGGAGTTGATTACTATCAAGAATTACTTAATCCACCCAGGAAAATTCTTTTTCATACAACTTTTGACATGGGATCTTCAGGATCTCCTGGTGTTGTTATAAAGAATCACAGACACTGTGTTGTTCTCATGGTCAGAGGTGGAACCCCAGCATGTTTTTACGAGAATAAATTTCCCAATTTTACTGTTGAAGACCGAAAGAGAGTCGAGTATGGATATGCCATGGAAGATATTTTTAAAGAAATGATTTTTTCCTCGAATCAACGCATCAAAGATTTAGCATAGGACATATTTAGAGAATGGGTATAGATATATAACTTGAAAATATGAAAAGATACCAACTTGAACAATATTTATTTTAGAAACATTGATATTTAAATTATTTTCCTGTAAGAAGAATGGTTTAAAAGGCTTGCAGAATGCATATATAGTGCATCAATCCTAAGGGTGAAAAATTGATTGATTGTGTATTGTTTAACGTCCCTCTCGAGAATTATTTACTCATATGGAGACATCACCACTTGCCAATGGAGAGCTGCAAAATTTGTCCTATGCACGGCACTCGGGGCCAACAGGGAGAGATCTTTTTGTGCCAGGACCTACTGGGACAAGTTTCCTCGATTTATATGGTCTCATCCGAAGGACCGGTCTCTACGTCCCACAGTGGGATTCAAACTCGGTGAAAAATTAAATCACAATTACATAACTTTATTTTACACCTCTCATCTACCAATAATGTATGCTTTATGTAAATTGTTTACAATTTACAAACATCTTTAATATACAAAGATTGAAATGGATCAGTTATCTATGAAATTATTTTTTCAAAGGATAGATCCATAATTGCTAAATGTGAAATATGAACATGCATCTGATATTTTTCATCATTTCAATTAAATATTTGAAAAAAAAAATAAATATTAAATTAAATATATCAAATAAGAATAGGGCATGCGTGAAAACAATGGTCCTTAGAAACACGCGAACCAGAGGTTGGACAGTGTGAGTAAGCATCTCCACGCAACAGTTCACGTCACCCTTATTGCTCACGTTAATGATGAATCTTAAACGAGGGTTGTCAAAGAAAACGCGAACATTTTCAATATCATTTGTTTCATTAAGACTATAAAGTAAAAATAAAATTGGCATATTTCATGATCAACATTTTTAATAATGTCTAAAAATTTCAATGAAATATCTCTATAAATAGGCTAAAGCATTTTCCTTTTAGGTAAATGAATCTAACAAATCAGATATCGGCGCAACACTGTCAACGTCAAACTTAGTTCGTAGTATTTGTGAATTTGTTTTAAAAAACTGTGTCCCTAATAAGAATTACTTGAGCAGTGACATATATGACTGTATATATAGTTATTTTCAGTGCAAATCCTTCTAGTACTTTTCAAAATCGTTTCGGAGCGATTCTTATTCTGCAACATTGCGAGTTTATGGGAGGTATTCTAATTGTGGTGGGCTTGTCCCGAGACATAGAAGATTATTCTAACAAAATGACAAGCCATAGATCAAGTTTTAATTTTATTAAATAAAACTTTTTAACCAAGAAAAGAGCTGTTTTGATCCGTTTCAAAGCATACATGTATCTCTTATGGCACTAAAACATGTCTTTCTTTGTAAAGCGCATCGACATAGTTCCAATATAGTTCATTCATATCCAAGTAATTACCGAAAAATCCACATTTTGGGGCTCAGCTACCTATAGAAATCTCAAGATGTTTGAATGATGCAAAAATTCTTTACTTCAGATAATATGCTGAGATAGAGTTGTTTCATTTCAAATGTTTATCGTTGTATAGCTAGACGCCAACCGACGCAAGATTCGTTAGTTTTGAGATATGTAATCTAATGATGCAACTCTAGAGAATGAGGAGAGAACAAGGAAAAACTTATTTTTACTTTTATCGAAAATGAAACGAATTCATGCTTTTTTTCTCTCGGTGAAGATGTTGGAAAACCTAGAATTTGCTGGTTATGTCATTTCTATTTTAAGATCAAAAAAATTAATCAAAACCTTTTTCCTCATTGTACGATTTTAGAATTATCTAAATATTGTAACTGAAACATTCTCACACTTTGTAAAACTGGAAAAAAAAAATTTAACACCCCTGTACTATTGCTGTCAAATCAAGAATCTTTTAATGAATACTGATGGTTAAAACAAAACAAAATTAAAGAAATACTACATACTGTAAACGTATTTATAATTTAAATACACAAGTGCATTCTTTATATGCCTTATAGTCATCATGACAACCATTTCAATAAAATTAAAGAATTGCTAAATATCTTGCACATTTACTTTGAAACATGTCATGTTTTTATACAAAAATGATTAAATGCGCTAAATCAAATCTACACTAATTATGTTGCCAAAAATCTCTAGAATAAGCAAAAGCAGTAGAAGGCTCTTCGTATAGAATCATTGCCAACACAAAAGAATTTATCATTAGTGCAGAAGAACAAACGAATACAATACCCTTAGTCTTGTGATAAAGTAATATACATATTTTTATCAATTTTTTTTAGATCATTTTTAAATGAGATTTCATGTCTACTTCAATTTGTTTCTTTCTACATAATATGGAAAATATGTTCTTCTTAGAGATGAGATTCAGGTTGCACTATCTTGCAAAATGGGAGTTAATGTAAAACATGAACTGACATTCAAACAAAAAACAAGGCTGTGTTTGTTCGTCTGCTATAAGTCAGGGGCCCTTATATCTAAGATCTGTCTAAGACAGAAAATTATCTGAAGATTGCACCATAGCCGTTTCACAAACTTGTCATATCTTATGATAATCTTAAAATCTGTCATAATCTTAAGACAACTAGATAAATGTCTTAATTACGTCTAAAGTGAAACTGAAAACTGTAAATCTTTTGGCTAAAAACCGAAGGATATTTAAATTAAAAGAAAACATTTTTTAGAGCTAGAACAATCCTTTAAACTATATTAGGCCAGTCAGAACAATAACTACCCCCCCCTTTAATAATAAAAAAACGGTAGAAAATTAAATGTACTTTTGTTTTTCCACCTTATTCATTTTCAAGGCATTTTTTATGGTTGTACTCCCTTCCAACTGAAATTGCACCCACCCCACCCTCAAAAATGCTTCTTAAGGCCATGTATATATGTGCATGTATGTAAGATCAAGATATCATTATATAACTTTATTCAAAATTATTTAATTCAAATTCAATACCTCGCATAAAAATCACAATATATCATATTATATGACCAAGCATTGCTAAGTATGCAATTTTTAAAATAGTTAATTCGAGATATTCGAGAAACATGTAAATATACTACAATAAATGAAAATACGAAATAGATGCATTTTTATGGAAAGGGTAAGTTCATGAAAGTAAACAAAAATATCAAGTAGCAACCCTGAATTTAAAGACGTTTTGCTTTAATTTATTTTGTAACATTGTGGTTTGCTTTTTTTTAGAAAGAAAGTAAACATTCTATTTACTCGTACAAAATTACATTAAAATCAATAGTTTTAGTTCTTTTCAAAACTTTTCACTCATTTGGAGATGTCATTATACACCGTCGAAAGGCTTGAAATAGACCTGTACTCGGCACACAGGACTATTGAGCAGTAAAGATTCGTTGCTTTGCTAATTTTGAAGTTGGAAAAGCCAACTTTTAATTGGAATTTCCAACTTTGAAATATATATTGGTTGGTACTCACATTCTTCAGTAGGAAAATGTTAAAAGAAAAACAAAGAAACTCCAATTTCAGTTCACTTTGTAAACTGAAGCTCCTCTTATTCGCATGTACAATGTACGAGAGTTGTCTCGTAAAATCGTGGACAAGTTGTCTAGTGTGAAAAATAAACATAACTGCGTTCTGAAATTTTCACTATTATTTAGTACATATTTTAGTAATATACACAGCACATTTCAGATAAATTTATGCATAAATAAACAAATTATGATATTTTATGCCACGTATTGTATCACCTTACGGCGCATGGATTATAACGTCAAAGTGTCTAAAATAGTGTCACGTTTTATCTTTGCTGAAAATGAAATTAGATGAGTTTGACTTAAATTTGGGAATTTCATTGATACACATTCTTTAGTCTCCATAAACAGCCGAAAAACCTATTGGCACCCTCATGCGAAAGATATATTTAAGTTACAGACAATATTCTCATCATCATTCAACTAATAGAAAATCTCATATCGGCGGTCTACTGTGACAGCGTCCTTTGCTATTACATTAAAAGTTTTTCCGTATGTTTTGTACCCCTCAGAAAAAAACATCGCTAAGAAAACTCCTATTTCATTTGTATACTTAAGATATGGTGATTTTTTAAATTCTTTTTTCTTCTATGGTCATTTAAAGTCTGTAAAGGTGTCATTACAACATAGAAATAAAACTGAACTGTTCTCCGGTGCGCCGTAACGTCATAAAACGTCGCTATTTTTCGTGCGTTTCCCATTTCGAATGTTCGAGAAACTACCAAAAATTAAGCAAATGCCTTAAAATTTTTACAAAGACTACAAAATTGATTGTGGAATTGAATTAGGATAAATTTAATCCAAATCTTATGTATTTAAAAATTTTATTTTGAATTCAAACTTGTGTATTCTTTTATAAACCCTTGGTTTTTTGACAGTGCGCCGTAGGACAATACCTCGTGCACATTGAAGCATAATGAAATCTTTATTTTTGCCTATATTTTATCAAAAACATTATCATGCACTTAAATATGATAAACATTTACTGAAATTTTCTGCTTAGTGCGCACATTGCTTTTCGGGAAAACGCTTTGTCCACGATTTTATGGGACAACCCTCGTACAAACATATGTTTTCGAAATTGCTTACTGGCCATCATCTGCACAAATATGAGGACCACATTTTTATTCTACAACGAGATATGAAATATATTTGGCAGTTGTTACTAAAGCTCACATCGTGGATAAACGCTTATTATTAATTTCATCTGCTTGATGTGAAAAATTTCGATATCTGACACATCTCTGAATCATTTGAACACCGACGCACAAATAATTCTAATATATCAATGAGAATTAATGCAATCATTATGACGACAATTACTGATAAAGAAGAATTCCTGTTTTGAATATACATGTATTAACCTAATACACCACTCCCAAAAACCTATGCTAGATGCTGCGAGAATAACAAAATTAAGATTTAAATTTGATTGGACAAAGGACAAGATAGGGTAACAGCCGAATTTTTGATATAAAAATCAGAACACTGATAAAACTGTGATAGTTTGTAGTTAAGAAGTTAAAATGATGCTTACTTTAAGACAAGCACTAATTTTGATTCAAAGGCTACATGGAAGCCACTAGAGGGTTCAGAAATAGGACATTTTCCCGAATTTCCTCAATTCTGGTGGATTTTCATCATATTTTGGGTACATTTCTCTTCGGAAAACATAAAGCACACGCTTGCCTATCTGAGATTTTTACACATCTACTGCATCTGATATCAGTGTATAAAATATATAAATTTGTTAGATAGGCAAGCGTGTGCTCTATGTTTTCCAAAATAAAATGTGCTGTAAAATTAGTGAAAATTTGCATAAAAATGAGAAATTTCGAAAATTGACCTATTTCCTGACCTCACTGCTACCTCTGTATATTCTTAATCTTAAAACCAGTACTCATTTTGTGGCAGGGGTGAAAACAGGTTTTCATGGATAAACTGTTGGATCATTCTGAAAGACACCCGAAATCGGGGGCCAAATACTGGTCTTACCCTATCTTGTCCTTTAAATCTTAATAATGTTTTGCTAGTTTGTGTTTACACAAATCATAATGCATATGATCAGTTTGAAAAAGTTCAGAAATATTTCTTTTTGATTTCTGTTTTCCGAGTAATCGCATGGTTTCTGACTCGAAGGCTTACTTTGATGCTGAGTCTTCCATGGCACCTGATCCCACCTCTGATGTTTTCGAGGTCCGTGTTTGATCTGCTTTAATGGCAACATATGGATGTATGTTTATAAAGACGGTTTGATTTCTTCTAAGCTGTTTAAATGTTTTCAGTTATGTAATTAACAATGCTATTAATATTCTTCCATGGCGAGAGTATTTGTTGAATCTTCTTACGTCTGTTAAATACTAACTTTGTGAAGGTGCTTTTAATAAAAAAGAATAATGAAGATGTAAATCTTGCATTTTCGGATTATATATGAGATAAGAATTGGGTATATTTAAAAAAAGTTAAATCAGAACAAGCCAGCGTTATCTCATTTTGATATCTTCAATGCTGTTACATCATTAAAATAATAAAGCTCTCCCTCACCTTCTTTCTCTCTTTAAGTTCTCTGACATTCAACGTTTTGTTTTTGGCTAGTGCTTTTTCTCTGAAGAGGTGTCTCGATAGATGTTCTTCTCCCTTAAATCTGCTAACCTCTCCCGTTAACCTAGTATAGCCCGTGCCTACATGGCAGATAGATCACGATCTTATCTTCATAATTACACCTATATATTATTTTTTAAACGAATATATCAAGTCATGATAAATGAAGATGATTGAAACACATCAAAGTATCCATAAATTATCTGTTTTGAATTCGCCAGTTTATGTCTTAAAAAAGTTCATGTTTACAAGGTAATTCTACAGCGAAGGTACCTGCTGATGAAGGCCAAACGATGTATGCCAGGGTTGCTATTATAAGTACGACCTTATGATTTTATGACTGTATAACATAATTGCATATTATCCGACAATTCGTTTTTGAAGAGAGAAAATATCAATTTGAAAATAAAAATTCAGACGTTGCCAGATTTATAATTGAGTTATAAACAACACACAACCCCCTCAAATACGAGGGTTGGTTAAAATATTCGCGAACTGTCTCTTATTATGTACAAAATCCCAATTCAGATCAGGAAGAAATTAGGCTCACATAGAGTCAAACATATGTTTTATAAATATCATATGTAATGAAATGTTCTGTTTCATGTTTGTGACGTCACAATGTGAAAATGACTGCAATATGTAGATTACTTGTGACAAAAACTGGTTGACTTAGCATTACTCGAGCAACAAACGGATGTAAAGTTAAACTTAAATTTATCTTGGAAATTGCTTTGCAATAGCATATAATAATTTGTACATGGTTTATGAAGAAAAAAGACTTGCCAGAACTTTAGTCATTAATTGAATTGATTGTTTAAGTGAGGGAAGGGAGATGTTTAATAATGATGTTTTGTTGCCCAGTCAAAGCAAGCTGGAAAAGAAATGTGTCCTTTGTTAAGCAATTTGATAAGAAAGACCGCCAGTTAACTGTTAGAAATGTAGTTAAAAATTTATCAATAACATGATTATCTAATTATTAAATCGTTTTTAAACTTCAGACTTTGAACATATCAGATAAGATAAAAACGAGGTACCCATATTTTATCCGTTTTAAAAAGCGTCTCCTAAGACTTGGAACTCGGGCAATGACGGTAACCGTGCACATTCTTGAAAAGGATATCCTTATTTACCTGATTTGTAAATGGAAAGAACGTTTGCTTGAGACGATGTATTTTCTTAACATGGAATATAATAATCAGCAATGCAGGAACAGTAAATACGAAATGCGCGTTAAAATACAAACGAACTTCTGTTCATGAATTTCAACACTGAAACCCTATATTTTTGTTTTATGAAAGTTATAAATTTAGATTGCAAACATTTTTTTTATCACCCCCAAATGATCTCCGCCACCAATGAAAGAAACGAGATACAAAGTGAGAACCTTAGCACAAAGTCAAGTAATTTTTTTTTCAGAAGTATGTCAAATTTCAAGAAAATAAAATATGTGATCAAAATAAATGGTTCCAAAGTAAGATCCTATCAACACATGCAGCAAGACAGACAAATATTCACATGTCCCCGAATCTTCTTCGAAAGAAAGAATTTTTATCATAATGGCAAAAGAAAGAGGGTGTTTTTGATTGGCATTCGGCAGGAACCTGGGCGTAATTGGAAAGTGAAAATTTTATCGACATGTCTTATGAAATTTTAACATTTTAACTTATCGGGCTCCTGTGCAACAGGAAAGGAAAATATTTTCCCGAAATTGAGCTTTGCTTTTCTAAAAAATAGCTTAAAATTGGCCAGATCAGGCATTTGGTACAAAATGGTACATTTTTAAACACTTTTGTCTACTTTTTTTCTCTGGGTCTTCTCTTCGTGATTATGAAACGTTATTTGTGTGTATTTTAATTCAAAGAAACGAATTCACTTTTTTTAAAAAATGGAGAGAAGACCTAGAGAGCATGAAAAATGACCCCCCCCCAATCCAAATGTGTGAATGTGGTGCTTCTTTGTCCTTTTAAAATTTTCACTTTATGTATAGCAGTGATAGCTCAGTGAGTTGGGCTAACTGCTCAGAGCACTGGAATCGAATAGTTTTTGATTCGAGCCTGGCATGGAACGTTAATTACTAAGTATTTTTTTTTTCATGAAAACAACTATTTATTTTGTCAATGTCTTTTTTTGTACTGATGAATTAAAATTTTGAATTAGATAAATTTTGGTTCAGTTTGGTTCTCGAGCGAAATCAATTCTAATATTCTATTCTATTTTTTTAATGCAGATGGGCACGTATCAGCATCTATATCATGCATTAAATATTATAGTGTTTATTGTTTGTGAAACATTACTATGTTATAGTACCCTCTAGGAGAAACGGACAAAATGTCAAAATCTCACACTTTCAAACTAAATGAAAAAACAATGTACGTGTTTTTAAAATCTGACCAGCTATGTTCAGCAAACCAAATCATGGACAATTAACCAAATGCGTCCTTCTTCTTTAGTTTCCAAATATCTAAATTGTCGTAACTGCTTTTTAAAAAAAAAAATAATCTTACATGTAGGGAAAAAATTCAGATAAAATTTTTCATTGCTTATAGTTTCGTTTTTTATTATCTAACATAAAGTGGCGTTTCTATTGGTATTTAATTTTTTAAAAAATGCCATCCCTCTAACTGGACATATTTCTATAATACATTTAATACTTTATTTCTAAATAAAATTTTTGAAACATATATCACTAAATACAAATGTATTTCTATATAAAAACCATGATTTGATATATCCTTTGGCTACACATGACTGTACAGTGCATTATTTCCCAGGCAAAAGACACCATATGTTGGTTTTTAAGATAGATGCAAATTTGTTTTGAATACAATTTCTACACCACGTTTTACCAAAGCTTTGGTAAACATGTATGCGATTTTATTTTGTTTTTCCATCTGAATCTTTTTTGTTAAAGTTGGCAAACAGCATGGCGTGCAATATCGCAATTAGTATAATGAGTTACGTACGTTAAATGTCTTAAACTTTCAATATCCAACCTGCATGATGACTACAGTCATTGTTTGATTTCATTTTTGAATCATTTGCTCGCACCATGTCAAATTCTGTATGAATATGATGATGAACAAAAGATAACTGCTTCCGCTTAATCTGATATACATTTCATTTTTTGAACAGTTGTTGATATGAGTTTGAAATATTTATGGAAGCTCAGTGTTGATACAACATAAATGAATGGGCTCAGCACAGAATTAAGTAACCAAGCCAGTTGTGCAATTACTAAAAACTCTTTCTCTGTGTTCTCAAAACTATATAATGAAAAGATGTAGCATACAAGGAAAAGAATAGCTGATGACATGTACACGATTAGAATTAATGACGTCACAAGAGACATCTTGATAATGTTGTGTTCGATGTTGTGTTTGCTCATTGTGCGCTTGAGACGATGTATCTTCTTAACATGGAATATAATAATCAACAGTGCAGGAACAATAATAAGGTAAATACGAAATGTTATTATCACAGAACTAGGTGTCTGTATTCCTGATTTGTATCGTAGCACGAAATAAAATGTTGAAAATAATATGCTTACGATCCAAATAGCAGCAGATGACACAATGATGTTTCGCTTACGTAACTGATTGAATTTTATCGGCTCCGACACCAAGTCCAAACAGAAAAACCACGTGAGCCGCAGAGGCATGGGCAATACCGTAAAATATGACCAAAAAAGTGGCACATGGAACTTTTTCAAGACGAAAGCCACCAAACTTAAATCCAGCATGAGCAACGTAAAGAAACAAATTCACAACATCTGTAAATATTATAGTTCTAATAACAACAAATACAGTACCTTGGAAATGTTTGCCCCACGTGAGCTTCACCAGTGTGAGTACATTTCCTATAATTCCAAGCAGGGTTATTGTAACCACAAGAACGAAGTGATCTTTGTGTAGATAAATAGGAACATCTCGTTTTATCTCTTCATCGTAATCTGTTTTATTCTGATTTGATACGACGTCCATAATTAAGTCCAGAATTCCACGTGTACCATTTAAACTGAAATTTATTTTTTAAAAATAAAATACAAGAAATATTTCGATAAGAAATGTGAAAACAAATAATCAATAATAAGGCATTAAGTCTTTCCAACTGAATAATATTCACAACTTATTTAATAAGAATAAGTAAGTTATATATAAGTTAATTAGCTTAACTTACCTCGGAAATCCAATCATAATTTCTGATGTCTTAAAGAAAAGTTAATATGTATCCATCTCGCTTTAAATGTGGCTTAGTAATGTTTTGAATACATTGAGCTGCATTATATAGTAGGCTGTATCGCAGATTAGATGCTCCCTGGTGCGCGCTTCTTCACTAGGTGTTTCCCAAGTGCAATCTGAAATCTGAAATAAAATATTTACATTTTTGTATGAGTAAGAAAACCCCTCAAATTATTTCCTAATTTTTTATTGAATTATTGTATTTGTCAGAACGATTTTATTTCTAGTATAAAAAGTGTGATATTGCGATTTTGGCATGTGTTTATAAAAGTACGCCAATGTCTTCTTTACATTCTAGTAAGTAACTGCAGCAAATTACATCGGCATGTGTGATATTTAGATAATACGGCCGAGATGTAAAAAAGGCACTTAATTTATAATTACTGCCTAATTCAATACTGTTAGATGCCGTAATAAAAGAATGTAAACATACAAGAAAACATGAACACATTACGGCATACATGTCTGGGTCAAATATATTAGTTACAATTAATGAATATTAACATTTGAATCAATAACGTTTAATTTATGACATTCTAGATAATATATAATGTATTCACCGAAGTTAACAGAAAACGTGACAAGATATTAAATTAGTTTGCATAAAAATTACGTATACATTGTTAAGTCTTTTGGCAAGTCTTATGGCAAATATTAGCAAAAGAATGAGAAAAAAAATATATTAGAGTAAAAAAAAATCATTAATAATTGTAAGCATATTTGATCATTACTGATAATTAAATCTTTTATTTATTTATCCGCTTGAGTCACATATATGTGCAAGTTTCATTTCTGTTATTAAAGACGCAGTTGTCTATGTTATCACAATGCCTGCATATCATAAGATATTGTCATACAATATTGAATATTCATGTGCTTAATGTGATGAAATTGAAAAATCCTTCTTTTATCTTTATCACTTCTACTATGCGCTGTAGCAAATTATGTCGAACTCACCTTGGTCGACTGGAATATTTTGAGTATACTCTGAAAGGTGATTTTTGAAGAATGTCATCCACAAAAAGCGCACTGCGAGTAAAATGTGGATTTCCAGACTTAGAATCAAAACCAAATTCTCAGATCTAGTTTTATAATGAGCCTTACAATCCAAGACCATCTTGTTACAAGTCTTGTCTGTTGGAAGAAAAAATGTATGTTTTTCATGTAATCTTTTCATATTTTGAAAATGAAATAAAAATATTAATTTGGATTTTTTTTAGTTGAAAGATGAAAATATGTGATTGATTTTTGTAGAATTTAAATAAGATAAAAAAATAAGATAATTTGCTAACATAAAAACTTAAGCACATCGATTGACTAATTTTAGGAAAACAAGCTTTGATTTTCTGTCGAAGTCTAAACCGTACTGCGCAAGATCATTGATATTGTATAAAACTACAGTAATAAGAATATTCTCCCCTAAAATTTTATTTTACAAAAATTAACTACAGTAAACCATAGTAAATACTTTGATTAATTATGCAAGTTTACGCTTGAACATCTGAATATCTGAAGATTTAAAGTCTGAATAAGTCGTAAATTACATAAATGCATATATATCGGAATATGAAATTTGTATATACTGACACGCAAAAGAAACGCAACACCCTATTTTAGGGGGAAATAATTATGTAAAGTAAAGAATTTTGTATCTTAAAATTATGAATATCTTCAATTTAGTAAACATCAGTAAATTAACAGTTAAATGATTTCCATTCCATAACCGGAAGTCAAGTTTTAGTCTGCTTAACAGAAATCAAAAATTGCATGTTTAACAAAACTATTTGCAATATTATGGAGTTTTAAGGGTTTTTTACTGTTCATCATAAGTAATGCAGCAATATTTCAAAAAATAAACTCTGAAAATTCCCGAAACAATGCTAAGGCTACTTGAAAATGGCTTATGTACGTATTTCCATTGCTCTAGCTGGGAATTTTTAATGTAAAGGTGATGGAGAGTTGCTGATGCGAAATTTCACTTCATTTCGCCTCAACAGGGTCTTACATATCATATGCATTAAGGACATTCCTTGTACCGGAAGTCCAAGGGTGACTTCACTGCTCTAAGTTAAGAAAATTCGACCTAATCATCTGAAAAACGGGCATTTAAAAATGCTAATGATAATTCTTTCGCTCAGATCTCGATATCAATGAACCTATTGTATCGTAGAAATTAAGCTACAATTGTTGTTTAGGGCAGTCTTGCAAGTTTTACTTGAATGGTTGGGAGGGGGGTGTTTTAACAGTCATATTTTACTTAGTAAAGTAAACAGATAAACATTGAACATTTTTATCAAATATCTGATGTTCTGAAAATGAATTTAGCCTTACTTTATTCGCTTTTGAAAATCATAAGTTAAAAAATCAAACATTTGTAAATTACTGCTTGTTGCGTTTCTTTTGCGTGTCAGTATATTTAAGAAATAGAGTGTAAGTAGAATTTTAGCGAGGATTTAATTTTGGCATTATTAGCGAGGGTGCTGACATCGCTAAAATTAAATATCATTTAAAACTAATTGTGTATTACATTGTATTTAGCTTCTTTAGTTAACATTTTAAAATTGCAAAAATTTCTTATCGCTAAAAATAAAATACAAGATTTTAGGTAGTCATCACTAAAATTGTGTCAGTCTAAAATTTCTACTTATACGGTAGTTCATTTTATTATCACAAAACTACTTATAGGAAGTTTAAAAATAAAATATTTCTGTCTGAAATTCATGGTAAAAACTGTGATTTACTATAGTGAAAACTGAGATTTACTATAGTTATCTATAGTTTACTATAATGAATTATAGTTATATGTAACTATAGTTAATAACTAAAATACTTTTTTTGTTTTTCATTTAGTTATAGCTGAAAAAAAAAATTGAAGCTTCCAGGGAGGAATCGACCTCCAATTTCTCTAGATCCAACATTGAAATATAATTAAATTAGATTAACCCACCAATAGGTTTACGTTGAGATGTACCAAACCTAAACCCACTTTAATATACATGCCATGCTTAATGTGGGGATTTTGCATTCATCGAAGTTCACTGCTAATTTTTCGAACATATTATGGCTTTTGTACTGTAACTAATTATTTTTTAGGCGTTTCCCGTATCTGGTACAAGTTCTTTGTTGAATAGATCATCTTCATATGCATTATTACTAAACCAAAAAAAAAAACCCTCAAGAAAGCACATATTACATACGTTTCAGGAATTTAAGCAATCATTTTGGGTAGTGAACGGTTAACTACCCATAATGATTGCTTATATAAGAAAATTTCGTCCTCAAATATTTTTTTCTTCAAAAAATTATTGTTTGGAATAAAGTTTGTCTTGGGAAGTAATAAATTCATATACGATTATTGTTCAAATAGTTCGCTGACAAGAATTTTAAAATTTTCTTAATGATCACCACATTGCAGAATGAGTACGGACGTATTTTGATATAGAGCATGATTTGGTAAATCTATCAAATTAAGAGCAATTTAACAAAAGTATGATGTGGCCTTTAACTTGACATTTATATATATCGGCAGCGTTTTATTTATGATAATCAACATAAGTTATTATTCCCCTACCGGTGAACTTCAAGGGGACTACACGATTCCTCTGAGTATGTCTGTCTGTCTGTCAATCTGTGTCACTTTCTATCCCGCTTGGTTTTCCAGCTGATTTTTGGTATGTGAGTATATCTAGTTGAGATACAAATCAGGGTCCGCTGTTATAAAACATTCTTAAGTCTGAGAATGCTCTCAAGTCTGAGGATTTTCTCAAATCCGAAATTCTCAGACTCAGCGGCCGTCATAAAAAAGTTGAGAATAATAAAAAATACTTTAAACTCTTTTATTCTCAAATTCTCAGCTGAGTTATTCTCAAGAGATGAGTTGAGAATTTTTTTTTTAGAATTCTCCAAGTTTTATAACGGCGGACCCAGGTATGCATTTCCTTCCGCGTAATTGATTTTTGACGGAGTTACGCGATTTTAATTTTTTTTATATAAATGAGTTCGTGATAATGACCTTATAAGTAAATATAACCTATTTACTGTTCGTATTTAGCAGACTCAATGTACATACCTATTTAGTACTTAATTTAACAGCTGAATATTCCGCCTACTTGATCAATACAGAGGGCTCATGGCGGCTGTGACCGTTTAACAGGGGATGATTGACACCTGGCCACAATTTGAATTTCCAGGAATCCGTGTGGATGCCCTGTTTAAAGATATGTTTTGTTCAGAGTTATTTCATGAGATCGATTAATGTTCGTTTTCTTCACACTTTTAAGCTCACCTGAGCTTTAAGTTTAAGTATGCTTTAGTAATTATCTATCGTCCATCGTCTGTCATTCTGTCCATCAGTAAGCTCTTCCTATTTTCAACCTCTCCTCAAGAACCACTGAGTCAATTTTAACCAAAGTTGGTTCAAAGCCGCCTTGGGTAAAGGAGAGCTTTAATGTTTAAATTGTTAAAATAAAGGTTCAAGACCTCTATAAAGGGGGGACAGAAAAATGTAGCCAGGAAAAGACAAAAACAAGTTGAGGTTATAAAAAATTCTTATTCTTATTAAAAATTTAGATTTTAAATTGTTCAAATCAATCATGACCCCTGAAGGTTAGATGGAGCCACAATAGAGAATTCAAGTTTAACATTGAAATATATAAAAAAATCTTTAAAAATCTTTTTCTCAAGAGCCACTAGGCAAAAAAGCTTAAACTTTTGATTAAGCACGCTGGGGTAGTGTTGAACCTTAACTGTTCAAATCATGACCCCGGGGCCAAAAAAAGTTTTACAATGAGGAAAATCTTTTGAAGAACAACATTGCCAAAGTTAATAAAGTAAGAATTGGGGCCTATAGGCTATTGCTTCTTGTTCATTAATAATGTAAGTGAACCTGTAAATAGATTGTATAATTATGCAAGCTGCATGACACTTCTGACGATATTCTCCAAAACCGAGTGTAGAAAATCGCAACTTTTTGTACTACGGGATCTGTAACGTTATGGTCAAAGACTGAAATATAAAACCACATGCACGCTACAGTTTTGTAGCTTTGACCGACGTTGATTTTCTATCAATTGAAAGATGTTTCCTTCGAATTTGTTTTTTCTCAATATTAAATATAAATTTTTACGTAAATACACTGTACTTTATTTATGTTCTAGGTCCTTACGATTTTAAAAAGTGACGCAACTTCTTTATTTGAAAAACATTTAATTATTTTTATTGGGGCTATTTTTATGAAGAACATAATTATTTATCCGAAAACTGTCTTTTAAAGATCATGAAATTTTAATCCTGGACCGTAATTTTTAAATGAGACCTTTAAATGAACCATGATCTTTACAAAATATTATATTTTAACAACCAAATCGAAACTTTTCTCAATTGGATTTTCAAAACAAATATTTTCTAAAATAAGTGTATCTAGAAGCAATGAATCACTTTATCAGAATTTCTATTCTCCGCGAACTGCATGGATTACTATCAAACTTGACGTTTCAAGTTTACTTGATATTTCAATCGACACTTTTGTATATTTTTGTGTTAAATATTTATCATTGATTAGAAATGCTTTAAGTAAAGTCATTTAAAACAACGTCAATCTAAAATATTTTCGTAGCATCCCCACCCTTTGAGCTTAAAATTTTGTTTTTAAACCTAATGTGATAACTGTTGTTTTTATCAGCGTTATTTTTAGATGATGAATTTATATGTTGTGCGTTTTCTTGTGAAGTGTTTAGATCCTACTTACGATTTTAAAGCAGCTGATAAGCTTAAATCAAATTTGATGCAATGAAAAATACAGAACTTATGCATCTGTAAAATATCTGTGAAATATATCTTTTAAAAGTGTCTATCAATAATATATGAAACAATCCTAATTTTTTTCCTTAAAAATGCATTTCTGATAGTACAAGTGAAAAATTCTGTTTATATCCCTGAAAATTTTGTCATTAAGTAAATACATGTAAATATCGCTTTAATAAACTGTACAATCAATATTTAGAGGGACATTCTTTATCGTAGATTTGGGAAACCATAATATTTTTCGTATCTTACTTGCTGGTTAATGAAATTAACAAACAAATATAAATTCCTTAACTAAAATTAATATGAAAGCTTTCTAAAAGGAAATTAGATACGTTAAAAGATATTTTAAATAATTTTTCAAGGACATTTGAGTAGATTTCATTGTACATATAAAGAGTGTTATATTCTGCTTAGTTTAACCCATAAGATGATCAGTACATACTCCCTGCTGACAAAGCAGGTATGTGTAACAAAATGGCCTTCCTTCGTAAGGCTCATTATATAAATTGTATTTTAGAAGTACTTGGATTTAATTCTACAAGTGGTAATCCAATTTTAAATCATAGTACTCTTTCTAAGAAAGAAATTCTTCAAAATCAGCTCGACATTTAGATACACTGGATATGGACGAGGTATTGTCAATAACCATTAGGCTTTTCCATTCTTATGTCGATATGATATATCCTGGTGAGCTTGAGATAAAAGATACCACAGAGTCGACTGACACATCTGTTTCATATTTGGATATTTTACTTGAAAAAGACGTTAATGGTAATGTAACAAACAAGCTCTATGATAAACGTCATGATGTTAACTTTTCTATCGTCAACTTCCATTACTTATGCAGCAATATACCTTCATGACCTGCTTGCCCTCAACAAACTGAAAATTATTTGGTCGGTAGGTAGGTAGGAAAATGTTTTGTCCGCATTTTAACATAGGGCCTATATATTTGTTGAAGGGATAAGAAGATTAAAAGGAAAAAAAAAACATTTTTTTTTAAATGGCCCTATTATCATCAAATCAGATATTTTTTACTTTATTTTTTTGCTCATAAAGTCAACAAAATGTACCAGCCCTACCCTTACTGTACGTATTGTCGTCTTTCAGTATATTGTTGTCGGTTGCCAAACTAAACGTGTTCGTATTGTCGCGCGTAATATTGAATAAGCACATAACGAAGAAAAAGGACAGATAACTCTTTAAATGAAAATAATTACAGTGTACTAGCATAGTAAACACGTTTAAAAGATAAACAAAGTATATGATAATAGTATAGTGCAGCTCCTCATTTCACTTGAAAAAGACATATGCATAATAATATCAGAATGTTAATATATTATCAAATGGACATTAATTTCCTCTGCATGGATATTTTTTTGGGGGGTATACCATTTCTTTTCTGTAAATGCCAAATAAAATGTCATAAAATTTTGCATATATTTTTTTTTTTCACAAAAGGGGTATTCCCCCGTGGGGATCCGGGTTAGAATAGATCCTCAGTACCCCCTTGCTTGTCGTAAAAGGCGATTAAATGGGTCGGTCCTTCGGATGAGACCGTATAAACCGAGGCCCCGTGTCACACCAGGTATGGCACGATAAAGATCCCTCCCTGCTCAATGGCCGTAAGTGCCGAGCACAGGCCTAAATTTACAGCCCTTCACCGGCAATGGTGACGTCTCCATTTCAGTGAAATATTCTGGAGAGGGACGTTAAACAGTATACAATCAATCAATCAATCAAAAGGGGTATTTATGCAAAAAATGTACAAATACGTGACTTTCAGAGGATCAAAAAATCGGTACAAGGTGTACAATGAATTTCTTTTAAACGAACAAAGAAACGTTTTTGATTAATTGATGAACACATAACGTACAAAAGAAGCTTAGATCATATTACTCATTATCTTCATTTATAGTTAAATTTCATAAAAATCAAGATGTTTAAATAATACAAAATTCATTTGATAAAATTTTTCACACTTTCGTTTGAATAGAAGAAAATGTTTCCTTGCGCGTGTTTTCATTGACGCCCATCGACAAAAGATTCTTGAGTTTTGAGATATGAAATTTTATGATGCAACTCTAGAGAATTGGAAGAACGAGGATAAGTCATTTCTAATTTAAGATCAAGAAAAACCAATTCAAACATTTTGTTCTCGGAAAAGATGTTGGAATTACCTAGATGTTATGTTTATCTGATACCTTTTTACACTTATTGTAAAACTGGAGTAATTGCTAGAAATTGTAAGAACAGCAGATGTCCGCAAACAGCATGCTCTTTGTATATGATTATTGACAACAGAAAAAAAAAACATCATTAGTGCAGAGAAGCAGATGAAAATAATTTCCATAGTCTTATAGATACATGTAAATGAAATTTAATTCTCTTTTTTCTGAGATTATTTCCATATAATTTTTCATGTCGTCTTTAACATTTTTTTCGATTTCGGAAAAAGGTTTCTTCTAAGAGTTTAAGATCACTTTATCTTACATTATGTGAATTGATGTAAAACATGTACTGACATTCAAACGATAACCAAATCTGCATTTGCTCATCAGTTATTAATAATAAACTGCACAATTGTAAGAAAATACAATTAAAGCTGGCGTCATGCTGGTGTACAATATAATTAAAAATTCAAAAACTTTGTTTAATTTTACATTTTTATTTCAAAAACGAATAAATTCTTTACCCGACAATTTAGTACAAATTGCTTTGGTAAATATAAGTTGCGTGATTGTGGTTCTTTGAAAGTTTTTAAAACTTTTATTCCGACTTTTCTATTACATGTATAAGTAGCTTTTTTTCAAATTTTATCTTGGCTTGTCAATTTTAAAATATATTGCCGAGGCATTACTACGCTTTCGTAGCAAGAACAAGTAAACTGAAAACAAAGAAACTCAAATTTTAGTTTACTCTGTTAACAAATTGCATATTGACCACCATCAGAACAAATTTAAGATTCTCATTTTTTTAAAATAGATATCTGTCACATATCTATACACGACTTATTTGAACACCGACTAACCAATATTTCTGATGTATCAGTGTGAGTAATTGAAAACATTATTGCAACTGGATGTTGAAGGAAAAATGCCATAGTTATGAATATTCATGTATTAACCACATACCCCTGTCATCAAGACCTGCACTAAGTGTTGTGAGAAATTTGAAGCCCGTAACCGGCATACGGTGACGTCTCCGTATGAGTGAAAAATTCTCGAGAGGGACGTTAAACAATGTACAATCAATCAATCAAAATCAACCTACCAAACCCTTAAACGTGGAGCAAAAAATAAAGAACAATACAGTTTCTCAAGAGTTCTCTTATTTTGCATATTGCTACATTCAGGATAGGCACTAACAATTCGCCAAGTTGAGCAACCTTATCTTTTTCTCACATTCCGTTCTTTTGCAAAGTTTTTATTTGGATTATAAAATGAAGGCAGAAATGCTTTCTTCACACTGTTCTGAAAACGATTTAATATTCTCCCGGCCCATGCTATCGAGACTTCATTTTGATTATCCTTGGTTATTGTGGAACTTTTATCCTAGTGAAGGGTCCGTTCATACCATTCGTTAAGAAGACAAGTTTTCAGGTGATAACTTGTTATATAGGTTTTCACAGCTCTGTTGAAATCATGGTCCACAATCTTAGGGAAATATCCAGATTCCACTAAAATTTTTAGAAGGATGTAACTCTTTTTAACAGGACATGGAATGTCTTTAATGATACTCTGTTCTAAATAAGAATAAGAAATTCCATAGAACAAAGTAAAATCTTCCACATGACATCTATCAGGGGTTTTCATAATAACTGTTGAATATCTGTCCACAGTTTCATTTTGGCAAATATCTTTCTTTTGGCAATGTAGATGCTTCGGTGTCCAGTCTGCAAACTGTAGAGCAGGGACAACATCTACTGAGGAATAGAAAAATTTGGCTTCCAGAAGCACAATATGACAGTAGTCTTCGTTTTCTTTGAGTATTATTCCCAATTCTTCATTTACACATTCATAGAACTCTTGAAGAAACAATTGACTGTCAAGATATTTATCATAGGGAGAATTCTGATCTCCTGATCTTATCCGGATTTTCACAAAACTTTCAGGAAACATATCATCCTCAACAGTCCGGAGAAATCGGAAAGGATAAATAAATAATCAAATCAATCTCGAATTCTCACTTTGGTTCCTTCATACATACTCCCAGCTAGCTTAACTTTGCAGTTAAATAAAGGATATTTAAGAAATAAAGTCCGCGCTTTCGTGAATGTTGCAGAATAACCTCCAAGGTCGAGAAATGTTGTTTAAAAGATAATGGAAGATTATATATCAAACAACATTTCGAGACCGAGGAGGTTATTCTGCATCATTCACGATAACGAGGACTTTATTTCTATTCTATCATATATAACAACAATCTCTTAACTACGGATAATCGTTTCCTCTATAGAGAAACGAATCAGGTCACCATGTCTCGATTACGCTGTTTCATTTAACACCAGAGGTAAAATTTGTTTGCTTACTTGTGTATAAAATGCAGACGATTTGAGCTTTCGTTACATTAAAAATAGCCTTTTTAAATTACAAATTTGTTCGTAATCTGTATTGATCAGTTAAAATGAATACAACAACAAAATCATGTTCCTGTTTTACTGCTAAAATCACGTTGTTTAATGTGTAGGTAGGTCCGTGGAATAGCCCCGCTTAGCTATAAAAACCGAATTCATCAGCAACTTGATGCAATTTACAGTCTTTCTACTGCCAAAGACGACACATCGATGCGGTCTAAACAAGTATTTCATTCTACAGCCAAACATGCATTTGAATTGTTCAGATTTGATACGTGTTTCTGATCTGATAATTTTTGATGATTCGTGATTTATTGAAGAATTATGTCCGCCGGTTTCCTTTGATGTTTTCAAAAAACTTGGTAGAATTTGTGCTAATGTTTTCAGCAAAAAGCTTTAATAGGTGGTGAATTTTCTTTGGAACCAGATGATTATCTTCCAGTGAGTAAAATAGTCCCATTTCAATCAAAGTCAGAGATCTTTGCAAACAAGACTGAATAGATGATTCGTGGAGATTCAGATGGTCGAGATACTTTTCAATATATAGTTTGTCATTTTCTTTCCTCATGTACCTCAGGTGTGGACAGGTAATTAAAGAGTCCATGCCACTGCATTCCAAATTCGGTACCTGTAGTTCCAACAAGTCCATTTCTTGAAATTTTTTGCCATCATTTAAATCGGAAAAATAAGCAAAATTCAATTTTTTGGCTAACACCTCGGGGTTATTTCCAGCTTTATCTTTTAATGTGTAATCAGATCCAATTTGAAGTAACGTTTGAACTGAAGACTTTTATTTGAACCATACTACCCAGTGAAGAGCTGTTGACCCAAAATGTTAACAACATTAAGATCGTAATTACTGTCTAGAACGAAATGGATAATAACATGGAGCATGTTATAGTTTTTACAAGCCCAGTGTAGCGCAGTAGCTCCTGTTTTAGTCCTCTGCGCAACGTCTGCTCCATAGTCAAGTAATATATGCAACAAGAATGTCATTCTTTGAAGTAGCCAAGTGAAGAGGAGAAATTCCATCAACGTTTCGTTCATTGACGCTTACACCTGCTTTTACTAATAGTGGAGTGACAAGACCATCAAAAATTTGACTTTAATGTACCACCCTACCCTACGGCTGATTTGTACTTTTTTGGTCAGATATATTATCAAGCAATAATTTTTGCCCGGTCGTAGAAAATTCTATGGTCAAAAGTTAAAATAAAAGGAGATCAAAGATCAATGAATGAAATCTGACCATAACATTGTACATATAAAGAAAAGTTGAAGGACTTCGTTAAAATAATGTATATTGGTATAGGAATTTTATTTATTCGGTGAATATATTGATTTCATGGAAAAAGAAACGAAAAGTTGAAGAAGAATGCCCGTTTGTCTGTCTGTAAAATGAAAGGTTTGTCTTATAGTATTTTATTTAAACTTAAAAGGTTTAATGCTAATGTACGTTATTCTTTACGTACAATCACTTAATATTTAGTACACAAAGTAAAGAAAAATAAAAACAAGAACAACAACACCCATCACCCCTACCCCCCCCCCCCACCCACCCACCCACCCACCTAAGAAAACGGAATATGACCATTTATTTCGCATTTTTTTTTAAAATGTTTTGTTTTTTTAAGCCTTTTACATCTGATTCATTATTTTATTATAAAAAAAATTGTTCGACCCTGTTTTAAAAGCTTTTTAGTAAAAAATCTTCTAGAGGTCATCCTTGCTCTCACACTGAAGTACGGTATTCCGGTCTCATCCAAAGGACAGACAACATATCAGTTAAAGTCTTATTATTATTAATTTTCTGTCTAAATAGGCCAAAAAAATTTTTATCAATAAATGTTGTCTATGATTTGAAAATTTACGTTTAATTTGGCAAACTTTTGAACACGTGTTTACTCATAAATTAAGCAGGTTACATTGTAGAGATTTTGGAGTTTTGAAAGATTTTAAACACGTATTTGGTGTTAAAATTGCAATTCTTGGAAAAGAGGTGAAGAGTTTAAATAATGACGTAATACTTTGCTATAGCTGTAATTTCTATTCATTGGTTTTCATGTACACGTACATGTATATCTTTATCGTTAACTTTTCAAGAATATATTTTATTTGAAAACTAAAAAAGTAGAAATTTTGTAAAAGAGCTACACTGTAAAAGTAATGATAGCCGATCCTTAAAAAGATACTTCAGGTGGGTAGATAATTAGAACAGTGCCAAATGGCAATATTCACATTAAATGCATGTCATGCGTGGCTTTTTTCTATGGCATGTCAAACGTTGCAATATTCGATAATCTTGTGATGTATATTCAAAATCTTGTGATGTATGTTCGAAATCTTGTGATGTATATTCAAAATCTTGTGATGTATATTCAAAATCTTGTGATGTATGTTCGAAATCTTGTGATGTATATTCAAAATCTTGTGATGTATGTTCAAAATCTTGTGATGTATATTCAATATCTTGTGATGTATATTATATAAAACTGCGTCCCATAATCACACTGTTGGTGCTAAATCCAAGACATTTCATTTATTTCAAATAAAATCTTGGCCACTAAATGACAGGCCGAAATGAATCAAACTTGCAAAAACTACTGTATGTATAAAAAACTATTTAATCAAAACTTTATTTTATATAATATATATTGAATTGCACTACCATCTACCATTACATATGAACAAAGAAAAAAAAATATGCAAACATAGGTAATCAAAGATTACGAAGCTCACCTCGACGAATGTTATCAGTGTAAGTAATACAAATCCTACATCATATTTTCTTAAAAATAAGTATTCATCCCAACAACAATATTCTTGCAAGTTGTGCTTAACCCTCTACATGGCATATACACATTTCTATGCGTTTAGTGTGAAAAACATGTATTGTGTAAACAAATATTTATAACTGTTAAAACTGCAGATATCAAAGACTTCAAGTTCATTCGGATTGATCTGTTCCCAAAACTTTAACCTGGTCTCTTGTATGGAAAACATAGGTCAGATCCAGCATCCCAAGCAAGTCTGATAGTGTCCATCCTAAGATGTATCATCCATGCAAGTTTGGTTCAAGCAGGCTTATAGTTACTTGGGAATGAAAGTATAGGTCAGATCCAGCATCCCAAGCAAGCCTGGTAGTGTCCATCCTAAGATACATTATCCATGCAAGTTTGGTTTAGCTAGGGCTTACAGTTACTTGGGAATGAAAAATGTAGGTCAGATCCAGCATCCGAAGCAAGTCTGGTAGTGTCCCTCCCTAGATACATCATCCATGCAAGTTTGCTTCAGGTAAGGCTTAAAGTTACTTGGGAATGAAAATGTAAGTCAGATACAGCATCTGAAGCTAGTCTGGTAGTGTCCCTCCCTAGATACATCATCTATGTAAGTTTGGTCCAAATATGGCTCATAGTTACTTGGGAATGAAAATGTAGGTCAGATCCAGCATCCCAAGCAAGCCTGGTAGTGTCCATCCTAAGATACATCTTCCATGCAAGTTTGGTTTAGCTAGGGCTTACAGTTACTTGGGAATGAAAAATGTAGGTCAGATCCAGCATCCGAAGCAAGTCTCGTAGTGTCCATCCTTAGATACATCATCCATGCAAGTTTGCTTCAGGTAAGGCTTAAAGTTACTTGGGAATGGATATGTAAGTCAGATCCAGCATCTGAAGCTTGTCTGGTAGTGTCCATCCCTAGATACATCATCTATGTAAGTTTGGTCCAAATATGGCTCATAGTTACTTGGGAATGAAAATGTAGGTCAGATCCAGCATCCCAAGCGAGTCTGGTAGTGTCCATCCCGAGATCCATCATCCATGCAAGTTTGATTTAGGAAGGGCATACAGTTACTTGGGAATGAAAACGTAGGTCAGATCCAGCATCTGAAGCAAGTCTGGTAGTGTCCATCCCTAGATACATCATCTATGTAAGTTTGGTCCAAATAGGGCTTATAGTTACTTGGGAATGAAAATGTAGGTCAGATCCAGCATCTGAAACTAGTCTAGTAGTGTACATCCCTAGAAACATCATCCATGCAAGTTTGCTTCAGGTGGGGTTCATAGTTTCTTGGGAATGAAAATGTAGGTCAGATCCAGCATCCGAAGCAAGTTTAGTAGTGTCCATACCTAGATGCATCCATGCAAGTTTGGTCCAGATAGGGCTTATAGTTCCTGAGGAATGGACCTGCTCCAAAAACTTTAACCTGGTCACTCATCTGGGAAATGTAGGTCAGATCCAGCATCCGAAGCAAGTCTGGTTGTGTACATTCATAGATGCATCATCCATGGAAGTTTGGTCTGGGTAGGGCTTATAATTCCATGGGAATTGACCTGCTCCAAAAACTTTAACTTGGTCACTCATCTGGAAAATTTAGGTCAGTTCCAGCATCCGAAGCAAGTCTGGTAGTGTACTTTCATAGATGCATCATCCATGCAATTTTGGTCTGGGTAGGGCTTATAATTCCTTGGGAATGGACCTGCTCCGAAAACTTTAACCTGTTCCAAAAACTTTAACCTGGTCACTCATCTAGAAAATGTAGGTCAGATTCAGCATCCGAAGCAAGTCTGGTAGTGAACATCCCTAGATGCATCATCCATGCAAGTTTGGTTCAAATAGGGCTAATAGTTACTTGGGAATGGATTTGCTCCTAAAACCTGAACCTGGGATGCCGACGCTAACGCCGACGCCAACGCCGGGGGTATAGCATAAGCTCATCTTGACTTCGTCGAGGTGAGCTAAAAAGGACCCATTTCATGGTTAAGTATTACATGTAGTTGAAAGTCCAGCAGCATATCCAGAAGACCATTTCGAACACAATCCATATACCCTTGTTATTTAATGTACACATTCTGCATTTCGTATGGAAAATAACTTCAATTTCTGCGTTTTTTTTTTAAATGTGCCTCTTTGAAAATTGGAAATTGCAGTTTTGAAGAAAATTCCTGTTTCTTTGTGCATATATAAAAATTAAGCTGTTTCAAGGAGGCAATTTTTCAGAACGATAGGGATTCTAAAAAATAGAAAATCTGATATATTTTGCCGTGAGACTAATTTACAATTTATTTAATTGCAAATTGGAAGTCAATACGCAGCTTCCAAATATTGTTTCTCGATGTGCTTTATATAATGTTGCAATTGACAAAAAATATAGTGTCAGTTTCTGTTACATGAAATTCTTCTTTTAATCTGCTACACATTAAGGGAAAATAACAAAAGAACTGCAACACCCTCTTTATAAAAGGAATGTTCAAAAAATATTTTATTGATCGCTTTAGTGTAAAGAAAGTTGTTTGTATGATATTTGAATGGGACGTTGGTTTCTTAGAAGAGTGCATTGTTGGTACATGTATATATACTTGTCTTAACCCATCTCAAAACGTTATGCTTCATAAAGTTAAACACTATCTGTCGACACACTTGTGATGAAACAGAACAAAACAAAAATCAGATTATTTTTTTTTAAAACCAGGAACTACATGAGGTATCATGTGATACCTTGAATAAGCAGAAAATCCTCACGGGAAATACTTACCTCACCTTGGAATTGCCATTGAAAATAAAAAGAGGACACCTAGATACAAATTTAATTTAAACTTGATGATATATGTGTCTATATTAATATGTGGTTTTCCAAACATACTCAAAAGTATGATTTGGGAGAACGAATATTTTTCTACTAGTTTGTCAAAAAATTGAAATAACTGAAACAGTTACCGGCTATTATTATTATTATTATTGTTGTTGTGAATTATTTGAATAATTAATTTTCCTCACGGATACTTGTTATTCGTGCCTTAAAATACTGTACATTTTAAATCAGAACAATTTAATAAATGAAATGGTTACCTTATTATCTATTTCTATATTTAGATGGTTTCCTCGATTCATCTGATTTACTATTAAAGAAGCAGCGCTATATACAGTATAATTTGTATAATTGATAACAAAAGTTAACTTGCTTGATATATAATATTTATATAAAAGTATTATGCTTGAAAAGTAATAATTTTTTCTTTTCATATTTAAATTTAGCATTAATTTTAATATTGACATTTATTAGAAAAGATTAGAAAAGTTTAAAAACAGAACTTTCGTAATAATGATTCATTCCTATATAGTAAGGAATTTATATCCGTTAAAGGGGGGGGGGGGCTTTGTCTTCCTCTATAAAAAATATAAACAATTCTGACATATACTAAGAGTAAATATGTATTTCATTTAAGAAATCTCAGATCCATAAATAAATGGACTGGCATTATCTTAAAATGAAACACCTAATGAGGACAAACTTGTCATTTTTTTTTATTTTAGAGTCTTTATAAACCATCGAAACAGAAAGTCAATTGGTTCACTATGTTAATCAGCATCCTCTTCCTGAAAATTGGCAGTGTATCAATAAATATTTCAAAGAAAGAATATGTAAAAAAAAAATAAAGATAAGGATATTATAAAAATAAGAAATATTAGCCTTCCTATCTTATATGTAGCAAATTTAATCACGAGGGAGTCCATTTCATTTAATATTCTCTCAAGGACAAATTATTTCATTATAATTCATAAAGCAATTTTCTTAGAGGATTCATTATTCCACAGTTGAAATTGTCATTTGTAATAAAAGAAGAGCACAATTACATGTACAAATTTTCATCTTCTGATATGTTTCTATATTAAGATGTGGTTTACCAAAGCTTGAATTAGCTTTTAATTATATGTATCTATATTAAGATGTGGTTTTTCAAATCTTAAATGAGCTTTAAATTATATATATATGTGTGTCTATATTAAGATGTGGATTTTCCAAAGCTTGTAAGGGCTTTATATTTGTCTTAAGGGGCCTATTAAAATGGGACTGTCAAGCTTGAATGAGCTTTATAACAAAATTTTTTTATACAAGGAAAGGGAAAATGAACTACTGAGCAATGGTACTGGGAATTTACAGGAATTATTTATAAATCCAGCATTCATTTCAAAATTTTCTGAATAGGGTGAGGAGTTTGTTTATTTATAAAGAAACTTCCGGATGTGGATGTTCTAAAATTATTATGCATCGGGATTTACATAATTTACGTGTCTTTTTGGATTTGTCATTTCAAAAGATGATAAAGTTTTGAACATTTCAAATACAAATGTTTGTTATTTATGCATAATTTAGAATCTGAGCATTAAGTTACCTGTAATTGTACATTAGTGTGGCTTTATTATCATTCACTATTAAAGTGATGCTCAATTGTATTGTTTACTGAGCAACATTAAGATGACTTGAAGGTTTGAATATAATACATCGAGTCAGATGTTTAAGGGAGATGCCTGGGCAACTTAGGTGGAATAACAAAATGTAAACATTTTTTAAATTACTAAAGTACATAGGAATTTGATCAAATTTCAAGTTATATCCTGTATTACTTTTCCTCTGATTTTACGTTTCTTCATTCAAGCCCATTATGTGCCTCCATGATAAGAAGTTGTATGGAAAAAATCTGAACTAGAAATAGATCACGTGCTGCTACAGTATCTATGAACTACTTAATTTGTTCATTACACTCATTTTGAAAACAGCAGTGCCTTGTTTTGAACTTGAAATTACATTTTCTCAACAAATGGTTGTAGATAGAACATAATGCAAAATTAGCCAATTTATTTTTACTTTTAAAGGCTCCCGTGAAATTTGTAGCTGCGCACTTCTAAATATAAAATATTTACACACAACATAGATTCAGTTTTGCATATATTTGTATCTCTATCATAAGGATTTAAAATTTGATCACATTTTGATGTTTTTTAGCAATCTGAAGAAATGTTAACATTTTGTTTTCATTGCCCTAAAGGTGGCCGTACACCCCAATTATGTTTGATGCAAAGATCTATAATGAGTGAGTTAAATAATCTTATATAGAATAATAACATTAGAGGTGAAATGATTTTTGTGACCAGGTAAACATGCAAACAAACAAAAAAGTAACATCAAAATGAATCAGGAAACAGTTTACAATGCCTAATATCAATTTATATTGTAAGGTTAGGTTAGGTAACTTAAGTTACTTTGTAAATGCCTTTACATTAGATAACGAAATAAAATGTCAAAACCACAGTTTTTTAAGTCGTGATAACGATTTCTACGACATTCTATCTTGTAATAAAGACTCCCATGTTCCCCTCTAGAATATTTTCTGATTAAAAACCAACAGTTTCTGTCCAGTTAAATTCTAAAGTGGATTTTTTATTTCGTCTATACCATCGTATAGAAGACACAAATGATGAAGGAAAAAATATATAATACGTAATTATTTTATTTCATTTAAAAATTCACTACAGATTGTAGCTCTTTGTGGATACATTCTTCACTAAATCAATAAATTCTTTACGTCAAGTCGACACACATATTGTCTTTTCCTTAACTTTTGCTTTTGATTCTCTGGCTCTGGAGCAGTGTTCTCGAAGAAATGTAATTTGTTTGTCGAGCTGATCATTAAAGTTTATCCATTTTTTCAATGTTTCCGCTTCATTGCTAACTAAATGAAACAAACGCTATTTAAGGTATTTTCCTTGAATTAAGACAAAAATTGATAGTTTATAAACATATTTATGAGCAAGTTTAATCAAAATGCAAATAAGATTTAGTATTCAAATTGTCCTTAGCACATAATTAAACTTAACCAGTTGATCTCCCAGTGGTAAAAGTAATCGAATGTGATCCAGATGTCTGATTGCTGCGTCGATACCCCATACTGTTGATTTTTAAGTGTTGTTATTCAAACTAAAGGAAAAAATGTAGGATTTAAAAATGATACAATGTTTCTTCAAAAATAATTTAGTTTTATATCAGGCAATGCAATTAACCTAAATGAGATAATGAACAAAGTCCCTTTTCTGTGGATGATTTTTCCAATGTTTTCCCGAACATTTAATTTGAGAAGAAATACAAAAACACAAATACAAATTCTATAAGTCAGTAAACGAAGAATTCGTCTCAGAATGCCATACGTCACAGCTTAAAATTATTACAATGATTTAATGCCAGGCCGTGACACGAAAAAGCAATACAGTAATACTGCAAATTAAACATTAACGGCAATTTTAGTCAACAAGACTTTAAAATAAAAAGAAACTATTCGAGAAGAGATTAAGACTCATCCTTCTGCCCGTTCAATAGCTTATGTTTATCGGCGATTTACCGTATAGCGGGTTTTTTGGCGGGTGTAAAATTTGGCGTTTTGACTGCTGAAAGGTACCCCAATAATTTTGGCTTAATTTATTTTAGCGGACACATGGTTTCATCTCTTTACCGATGAACACTAAGAAGACTAAGTTAACTATTGACTCACTATTTCAGCGATTGAAATTTTAGCGGGCAACCCTCAAAACGCCAAAATAAGCCAAAATTAGCACCCCGCTAAAATAACCCGCTTTACGGTATTACTTTTTAGAAAGTGTCTGTAACCGAAGAAAAACGATGCTATATTATATATGCAAGTGTATTTTTTTTTAATATATAGCTCACATAAATTGCATGCTTCAAATTAGTCATGCATTTTTAATAAATGCATTTTCAAATAAAGCATGAAACTGCGAGTTCTCAAATTATGTTTCAATACTGATATAAAACATCTTGAAAAATTTAGGGCATTATGACAATCGCTCAGTCAATCGGGATTTTAAAGAGTCATCAAGATACAAAAAATCGGAAAGAAAAGCAATTTTAAGTACAAATTGGGGTAAATTTTTATCATAGTCTTTATAGAAATTATACTATGTTTGCTATAGCTATGTCTTACCTGACCCATCTTTTGCTGTAAGGTACAATTGTTCTGAAGTATCATCAGTTTAGTTTGAATTTATATGTAGTAAGATATGTGGAAATTTTCAAAATGTTTTGGTTGATGAAACTTTTCAGTTTATTTTTATTTCAAACAAAATTTTGTCTGAAATAAAAATAAACTGAAAAGTTCCATCTATATATAGATGGAACTTTTCAGTTTATTTTTATTTCAGGCAAAATTTTTTCTGAAATAAAAATAAATTGGAAAGCTTCATCTTTACCATCATGCAACACTTATAGTAAGATTAAATTGGCATATTTTTAATTTAATCATGGACAGTGAAAGGGGTAAGATATAAAGTATATCATATATTCAGAAACTTAACGTATACTTATGGGTACCAAGAAATTTTCTAGTTTGTTTAATTTGTATTGGCATAACCTATAAATGTTATTTATTCATTCCATGAGTAAGTTTCCTTTTTACACAATATTTAAACTTTTACGACTATCGGGCTTTGAAGGATGTGTTTATTTTACTGTTTTTCTTTTGTTTAATATATTGTATGTTTTCTACTTACCGTACCTTTACGTCTATTTTCATCAATATTCTGTCAGTTACCATTTGTACGATTGTGAAATACAGAATAAGCATTCAAATGTTTTTCATGTGAACTCCATTTGTGTTCTACAGAAAATAGTTTTATTTGTATTCTAAAATTCTTGTTTATCCTAGTAAGTACATTTACATACCTTGATAGATGGATTTCATTAGCTGAGAATTTTTCGACGATTTATTAAAGCAATGAATGGCGATACATGATCATACACATTACACATGGTGCATATATGTAGTGTTAGGGGTACTATTTGGAGAATAGTCCAATAACGTACATGTAAATACGGTATCAAATACTTCATTCAAAGATCTTATATTATACACTTTCTTAGCTCACCTCAAAGTATGTAATACCCTCGGCGTCGGTGTTGGCGTTCCGGGTTAAGGTTAAGTTTTTTGGAGCAGTTTTCTTTTTAAGTACTTCTATGTCCTATATTGATTAGACTTGCATGGAATATGTTTCTGGTGTGTTTCATTGTACCAGTCAAAGTTTCAGATGCTGCAATTTCAGCAAAGGAATGACAAGATTAATGTTTTTGGAGCAGATAAACATTTTTGGTGCAGTTTTGGTGTCAGTCTCATTTCCGAGTTACTATAAGCCCTATGTTGACCAAATTTGCATGGATGGTAAATCTTAAGATGCAAACTTCCACGTTTGAAACTGAAACTGTTTTATAAAAACAGAAACCATTTCTTAATACCACTAATGTAATCAACAGAAATATCTTCTATATAGATATCTTTATTTTTGGTATTATGTTGGGGAAACACTACTGAATGTTATCAAAAGATAAAACAACTTTTAATACTACCGATATAATGAACGCGAAGTTTCAATCGAAAAGTTTATCCAGGGTTTTTCTGCGGGGAAACACGTCTTAGAAACTGAAACTGCGTGTTTTCAAAAAAAAAAAAAAAATAATTACTGTAATAAACAGATTTATGTTCTCTATATATATGTTTATCTGTGTATTTTAATGGCGGGGCTCTATTAATTATAAAGGAAAAATACATGAAAATCTTCCTCTGCTCCTGGGTATTAAAGATTATAAGCACATAGTTATGTTAAACAAGAGTGCATCTTAAAAAATTGTGAGTTTTATGACTCAATTGTCAGGGTACTGCTGTTAGGAGGGGCTCTATTGATTATATAATGAAAATTATTAAGTTTTCAAAAATAAACTTCTCTGTTCATGGGTATTAAACCAATAAAACTAAGTAGGTACGTATGTAGTTATGATGTAGATGGATGCCTCTTCAAGAATTGAGAATTTCGTGGCCCCTGGATTAGTGAATCCGGTGTAAGGAGGGGGCTCTTCTGATCATAAAGTAAAGATACTTTAATTCTTTTAAAAATCGTCTTCTTTGCTTTGCTTCTGGGATTTAAACAAACTAAGTATAAAGTTATTATGAGCAAGACTGTTTCTTACGAAATTGTGAATTTTGTGGCCCCTGGATTGGGGGTTGTGGTGTTATGACAGGGCTCCTTTGATTACGTAGTGAAAATACATTGGTTCTTCTAAAATCTTCACCTCTGCTCCTTGTTATTAAACTAATGAACTACTGTACCATCATCGCGAATTGGCTCTTCAATGTCAAATCACGAAAATAATAATTAACGAATGGACGGTTAATAAAGAGATTTTACATATATTTCAGCACGATTAAAAACAGAAGGGAGTAATTTCATTTCGCGGGTGGTGCTTCTTGCGAAATTACGCGATAATTTATTTCACTCGTATAATTAGGAATCTACAGTATATTCGTACATACAGTGTAGCTATGATGTGGAAAAATGCCTCTTCCAAAATTGTGAATTTCATGGCCCCTGGGTTAGGGGCTATGGTATAAGGGCGGTGCTCTAAGGATTATATATATATATATTGAAAATGCATGAATTCTTTGAAAATATTTTCTATTGGAGCTGGGTATTATGCCAATCATCTTAGTATATATATATTTATAATGATAAAAAAGGTGCATCTATCGAAATGATTAATTTTATGTTACCTGGGTTAGGGGTATCGGGAGGGGTGATTACAGTACATAGTCTGAAGATAAATAAATGCTTTACAGTATGCTCTTTGGTATTAATCAACCATTTATGATGAAATAAAATTTATGACTAAATTTCCGAAATTTTGAAACATGTAGCCCCAGGGTAAGTTGCTTTTGTTGGTTGGTTTGCACGACTGATTATAAGCAAAGAAGGATTTGGAGATAACGAACAGTATTCAATTCAATATCGAAGTCCATAAAACAATACAAAATAGGAGCAGAGCAAACACTGAGCTCTGAAACATCAGAGGTGGGATCAGGTACCATGGACCCCCCGGTCAATGATCTACGCATACGGGGTCACTTTTCTTCGTTACCCCGGAAAGTAAAGGGAATTACCCTGAAACAAGTGCAATAAAAGACACTGATTTACTCCAATTTCATAAATATTTTAGGCGATGGGGCAGATATGAAAACGAAGACGTTGACACTTTGACAAAATGTATCAAATATATGTTTCAAGCGCAATGTAAGACTGAGAGGAAATATGAAACCCATCTATACCTATATATTAAACAATCCGGACGTAAAAGATTTTTTGTATTTCATAAATGCATGTATAATAAAGTGAAATCAGCAATTACTTCATAAAAGCATATACATGATGTACAGTGCAAATAAACAAAAATCTTATGATTTCTGATTGAGAGGAAAGAAGGGAAAAAGAAAGAAAGATAGATAGAAAGGAGAAAGAAGCTACTTATTAACACATGAAGAAAAGAAACCTTGTCTGTATAAACTTATATTTGATCACAGTTGGTGATTCTAAAATCATGCAAAATAGTTAGAGCGTTATAAGTATGAAAAAACAATTTTCCCTTGATGATATACATGTACTTCAAAGTTGAAAGATGAGTTTTGATATCTATTAGTAGTCCATGGATTGATAATTTTTCATCAAGACACCGTTTTTTGTATATGCAGGATTTGATAATCAGGAATATCTGGTACAAATTCTTACAACTTGAATCAAGATCTAAACCCAAAATAATAATAAAAACAAAACAAGAATCACTTGGAATTACAATAGCCCTTGTCTGACAAAATTCAAAAAATAGTAATGAGATCTTGAACAATGGACATTCCAACAGTATGTGATGAATTGTCTCTTAAGCTGAATTACTGGGATTAACCATTTCACTATCTTTCATTTTTACTTTAAATATAAATACATTAGTGGCTAAGATTTGATGGTTGATTCTATATTGTAGCCATTGTAGTTTTGTATCTTTAGTACTGATAAAAGGTAACTGGATTATTGTTTTCCATTGCAACTTGGATAAAGTGAATTTTCTTTCCTCTTTTGATTTGTAAAAAGATTTGACAATTTCTTCTGTATTTAGTGTGTCAAACATAGTTTTAGTACCTTTTTTGGATTAACAAAATAATTTTGTAAAACAATTTCATAAAATGGTACGATTGGTCTATGGTTAATTTCTTCCTTATCAATCTCCTCACTTTTTAGACTGGTTGTAAAAGAGTTTTGTAAACCACAATATGTAAGAAAATTAGTTTTAATGTTGAACTTTTTCTAGAGATCTTTTTATCCTCATTCTCATCAAGCAAATCGTTGATATATATAATATTCTCATTACAATTCAGAGAAATAGACTTTCCACCCAATTTTAATTTTATTATTTAATCAAATTGGTTGAGTTACAAATTCTTGCCATGTTTTTATCTTTATTTTATCTTGAATATCTCGAAAAGCAATAAACTCATCTATCCAAAAAGGGTTTCTTAAATTATGCAAGACATCATTGATGTAATCAGATCCAGCTAAGATTGATTGATTGTATATTGTTTAACGTCCCTCTTGAGAATTTTTCACTCATATGGAGACGTCACCGTATGCCGGTGAGGGGCTTCAAATTTAAACCTATACTCGGCACTCAGGGCCTTTGAGCAGTGAGGGTTCTTTATCGTGCCAGCGCCTACCGTGACACGGGACCTACGTTTTTAAGGTCATATTCGAATGACCCGTGACTTTCACTTCTAGTGCCGAGCGCTTGGCGAAGGAACAGCCACTACCTTTGTTTACGTCTTAGGTATGACGCGGCGCTGCGAACGAGAATCGAACCCGGGCCTCCCGATCACGAAGCGAACGCTCTACCACCGTGACCGGTATCCAGCTAAGAACACTTTGTCCAAATTCACAGTTTCATTTAATAAAATGATTTTATTTTCTATTTTGAATTTTGACTGATCAGTAATCTTTTAATCCATGATGATTTCAGACCTTTGATATAGTAATTAATTTCAATTATTTTCAGGCCTCCAATTGTATACTCTCGGGTAATTTGTTTTCTTTTAATTTTATCCACCTTAGATTTCTACAAGAAATTAAACAAAACATTGTCCAAAACGAATTTTCTTGATGGTGTTTGTAGAGAGATAAAAACGTGGTTCATTTGTGAGATATGTAGAGAATTGATCATCGTAATCCTACCAGTAGGAGTGGTATGCCTTTTGTTCCACTGATTAATAATACATGTACTTTTGATTTTTACAAGCTTTTTTGTTATAATTAAGTTTGGGAATATTAGTATGGTCAACATAAACATGAATGCCTAATATTTTTCAGCTGGTTGTCCAATTAAAATTCATTTCTGTACATAATTTTTCATTTAAATATTTCATGCTACCTATCCAAACTAAATGTGTTTTGTATGGGGCGCCGTTTTGGTATTTACTGCCAAAAAGTGATATCACCTATTCGAATAGGTGATATCATTTATTCGAATAGTTGATATCACCTATTCAAATAGGTGATATCACCTATTCATTTTCAATAGGTGATATCACCTATTCGAAAAGGTGATATCACTTATTCAAATAGGTGATATCACCTATTTGTTTCCAATAGGTGATATCACCTATTCGAATAGGTGATATCACCTATTCGAATAAGTGATATCAATTATTCAGATTTTGAATAGGTGATATCACCTATTCGAATAGGCGATATCACCTATTCGAATAAGTGATTTCACCTATTCGAATAGGTGATATCACCTATTTGAATTTCTAAATACATTAAAAAATGAATGCTCCTTATATCATACAGATTACAACTGGAACCAAGAAAATTCGGACTTACCAGTTTTCATGCGTTTTTTTATTTTTTTTTTTAAAGTTTACTTAATAGATTTTTTTTAAACTAACAATTAAATCTATATACCGGTATTTCAGAAAGATAAATTTAATTTATGATCGAAACAAACAACAATTTCTAAAAGGGTTGATTAAAAAAAAATACAAAGTCTCCTAGAGTGATGAGTTATACAACGAAAGTGAAAGTAAATAAGATTTAGCCGTCCAGGGATTTTTTTTTATTCATAAATAATTTAAACAGGTGATATCACCTATACGAATAGGGGATATCACCTATTCGTGCTGAATAGGTGATATCACATATTCGAATAGGTGATATCACTTACTCGAATAGGTGATATCACCTATTCAATTTGAATAAGTGATATCACTCATTTTAATAGGTGATATCACCTTTTCAATTTGAATAGGTGATATCACTCATTCGAATAGGTTATATCACCCATTCGAATAAATGATATCACTTATTCAAATCAAATAGGTAATATCACCAATTCGAAAAGGTGATATCACGTATTTAAATAGGTGATATCACCTATTCGAATAGGTGATATCACCTATTCAAAATCTGAATAGGTGATATCACCTATTCGAATAGGTGATATCACCAATTAAATAGGTGAGATCACTTTTTGGCAGTAAATACCAAAAGGGCGCCCCATAGTTTTGAGATTTTTGCCCAGAAAGTGCATTAAAATGAATTTGTTCCTGAATAGCGGCTCTCAGGGATTTCTCAGTCCCATCTAGAATTACTGCAGTATCATCAACAAACTGATATCTTTTATATTTTTGTTATTTTCATATTGAGAGCAATAAACTCCGCACATAAAACAAATACGAAGAAATTTGTACACCTTGGCGACAGCTTCAGCTAGGTTTAACAAAATTGAGGGGCATCCTTCTTGTGTGACAGATGATTCTATATTGCTTTGAAAAGTTGATATCCACGATTAATGAATGGATCGACTAAAATAAAAAAAATCTAGGCATTTATGTATGAATTTTTATGACACAGTGTCAAATGAAACAAGAATTATATTATTTGATCAGTATGTGCTGTCCTTGCTGAAAAAGCAGGTAAAACATTGTCTTTGTAAGACACATTATATAAATTGTATTTTAGGAGAAAGTGGATTTGGTTACATGTATACAAGTGGTAATCCGACTTAAACTCATTGTTTTCTTTGTAAGTAAGAAATTCTTCAACATCATTCGTCAGTTTTGCATATATTTGATATTCCAAAGAACCAAAATGAACTAGAACTGCTACATTTATATATTAGATTACAAAACTTCATAATATTCTTATAAAAATACATGGCGGGTTCCAATAAATGCTCAACCAAATCTTTTCCTTTACCCCTCACTAAGATATTAACAGAAGTGAAGGAGAAACTTCAAGAATACTTTGCAACAATATCCGTATTCTAGAAGTGGTGTAAATCAGTTTTAGATACTTAAGAATTCCAAGGAACTTTTTGACAATTTGAAATTACAAGATTTAACAAAATCAACAGCTTAAAACTAATGACTTTTCAACTTTATACACAACCATTCCCCGACATAAATCAAAGTCCAGACTTTGACAGCTGTTCTTTTCAATAAAAATGGAACTCGGATATTCTACTTAAAAAAAGATTTCAATTGTAATCTAAAAACCAGCTCTTTGATAATCGGGATGACTTTAACTTTACAATCTCCAACTTCCCCTACTTATGTAATGTATATATTCCGAATACTGTTCTATATGTAAAATTATCAGACTGTTTGAGGCCCGTTAGGGCCGAAAACTGTCTGATAATTTTACATATAGAACAGTATTCGGAATATATCTTACTTAAAACATTGCCATTTAATTGTCCAAAATTTACCTCAAGGAGTCCGATAATAACACAATGGGAGTTTAGGCATCTATTGTTTTCTATCCGTCTGATAAGTAGATAAAAGAGATGAGACAGTAAAAATGTGAGTGAACTCTTATTCTATTTCATTCATTCAATGGCTCTTAGTTTAGCAGGGCAGGGATCCAGTGGTGAAAGAATTTTTTTTCAGGGAACTTTTTTTTTATGATGTGCATATTTAAATTGACATTGATAATGACATAATTTTGGTTGATATTATAACTATCACCATGGAAAGTAAAATGCGGATTTTTACCGAGAAGTTTTAGTTTAGATAATGGAAATATCTCAGGTAGTGTGGCCATTGGGGAACAAACATAAAATAAGGAGCCTTTCACTCTTTTTCAAAAATGGATTTAAATTCGCTAAATCAAAGTGCTGTATCAGAAAATCCTTTTAAAGAGTGGAAAGTATTAATGTTGTGGAATGTTTCAACTCAGACTTTTTTTATCAGGGATTTGCTAATTTGTAGCAACTTAAATTCCTTGCATTTGGTTTCCCTGAATTTTTCCTAACATTTTTATTGGGGGTTTCTGGAAATATTTAACCTCAATTTCACTCTTCTTTTTGTTTTTTTAAATACCGTCGGATTTTGTTATCATTGCCGTCTGATAATATTATTATCAGACTGGTTATTATTATTATCGGACGGCTACAGGTAAATTTTTAGACTGCAAGAACAAAGGCATGACGTCACAGCAATGTTTTAGGCAACAATATACCTTCATCACCTGTACAAGAAGTTTATATACCCCAGTATCTCAGTTGATTTGACACGCAATAGCATTTTCTTCGTATGAACAATGTTTAATACGAGGTAAATTATTGACAAACAAGTGGATGAAACAGGAATATCAGTAGTATCGTTTGAAGTCATCATTTCTTTAGTTTTATGGTCGACACAATTACCTTGTCAGCAAATACAATTTATCGTTGAGTCCAATGCTGACCGACGTTTTTCATACTAATTGTTTGTCCATTATTTATACACTGAATTTACGATGGATTTTTTAGTTACTTTCTGATTTTGACAAGAAACACACTGGGGTTGTGACTGATCGGTAGCGGATTTTCACTGCTCCATGACACCTGCATGATCGATCCCACCTCTGATGTTTTGCAGGCCCGTGTTTGCTCTGCTCCTATTTCATACTTTTTTCTGGACTTTGATCTTGAATACTGTTTGTTATCTCCATATGTGTCATCTTGAGATAATTAGAAACATGATCATATATGCATGGAGCCCTTTTTGTCGAATTTTGTTATGCCCCGCCATAAATATGGCCGGGGCATATAGTGTTTGTCATGTCCGTCTTCCGTCCTTCCTTCTGTCCTTTCGTCACACTGTGCGTTAGCTCTGTTCAAAGCTCAGTTTCAAAGAAAATAATCAAGATATTTTCATAAAATTTCTTAGGCTGATAGATATTGATGAGAGCTAAGCAACAGCGTCATTGTTTTTTTACCTTTCCTTTCCTTTGATCTTGACCTCACTTCTTAAATGAGTGTTTCGCTTAGGTTTAAAGATAACATTCAAGATAGTGTAATCAAACTTCATATGCTGATTCATACTGATGATAGCTATTCAACTGCCTCAACATTTTTACCCTCACCTTTCCTTTGACATTCACCTCACTTTTGTTAATTGGGTATTTAGCTCAGTTTCAAAGATACCATCCAATATATTTTTATCAAACATCATATGCTGATACATACTGATAGGAGCTCTTCAACTGCATCAACATTTTTTACCTTGACCTTTCGTTTGACCTCAGTCTTCGTAAATTAGAGTCAAATTTTATATCTTTATACATACTGATGAGAGTTATTCATTAGCATCAAGATTTTGACCTTGACCGTTCATTTGACCTTGATCTCACTTTTATCAAATTGTGTTTAAGTCAATTTAAAGAAACTATTCATTATATTAATTTTTATTATTTTTCAAATTCATATGCTGATACATATATGATGAGAGCTTTTTAACTGCATCAAGATTTTTGACATTGGCCCTTCTTTGCCCTTGACCTCACTTTCCCTTCCATTAGTGTTAAAACTTCATATGCTGACATACATACTGATGTAAGCAATTCAACTGCGTCATTTTTCAAGATATTCTGAAATTTTATACACCAATTCTTTTCATATTACATTACTGATATACCCTCGGCGGGGCATTCATGTCCTATGGACATATTTCTAGTTATGTCATTAATTCTTCTTCTTTTATAGAATGCAGAAACGTTTCCTTCAGCAAGATAAAAGTTCTTTCACGGGCTAAGGCGGGTGTAGAAAACCTCCTAGAAAATTTCAAAGACCTTATGGAATGCACAGAAGGTAAATTCCAACAACAGATTACACAAAAGCGACTAAATTGTATTTTATGAACTAAAAATTCTTTCTCGAGATAAATTTAATGGATGTGTTTTAGGCCATGTAGATTTTAATTTTTTTTTTTTTAAAGTATTATTTTCAGAAAATAGTGTTTGATTGCACTAAATATTACGAGGGGCGTTCAATAAATAATGTCATTTGCTCGATGACATACAACATAGTAGTCTGACATAAAGCTTGACTTTCTCTCATTATTGAATCATCAATAAATTTATAACAGTTTATGTGACAACTTTTCATTACATGGTTTTATCGTGAGAAGCTGGGAAACAAGGGCTATTCGAGTCACTGCATTATAAATGAATGGTAAAGAATCAGTAAACTAGATTGAAAATAAAAGTTACATTAAAGCTAATGTAAAACTTGTTAAAATTCACAAAGAAATATTCACTGAAATATGTGACATTTACAGCAACCGATGCCTGTTTTATAGACAAATAAGCAGGTGGATTTCAAAGATAAAAAATTATATAATGGGCATCAAAAATGGGTACCCTCCTTGCCAACAAAAATTATAAGAACTTATGTACTGTTTGCCAAATTTCAACAAATTATATTTGATGTATGATTTGTATGATTTACTTTACGACACATAGCAAATCTTATAGACATCATATCGGGAGTATTTTACACTGTTTTTAAGAAACGTTTAACAGTAATTAAGGTTGGTACTCTATGGTCACCCTGTATTTTGAAAAATGAGTGAAAACGACAGCGTGTACAAAAGTTTTAACAATTATTTTAAAATATCAGTGATTGTAGTAGTCCATGTTTGTTTTATATTCAAACAGATATTGGAAATTGAATGTATTGCTCAAAACCATTTAAAGAAAATTTACCATAAGATGTACTTGATAAAAACGGCGAAGGTCTGTCAAGAGCAAAGGTATGCAAGAGCACAAAACATATTTATATGCAATTTTCTTAAATATTAGTGGTATTGTTGTTCAAATTCGTATTCGGGGAGACAGTTTAATATCTTGAGGTGTCTAGAAAGCAGTTTTTTGCAAAGAAATCGAAAGGTTTATCAGAGAAAGAACCCAGAATCAAGAACCAACTACATTGAATTTCTTCATGACAGCGTTTAAACCCGCATGCCCTAAAGAGTAAAGTGGTTTACGGGATAAACAGAAAGTTAATGTTTTTTCACATTAACAATATTTGCCAGATCTTTGACTTTTTGACTTGTTTCTATTTCCAAACATGAATAAAACACCTTTCAGAAGGAAAAAACAAGTCCAGGAAATCATTGGATCTGCCTTTGACCAGTATACTAAGGGTCGTTCCCAAAAATGAGTTCTAAAAACAATCAGAAATTGGATAAAAAATGTTACGGACATGTGTTTGAATTGAAATAGATTTATAAGTAAAATCATGAAGACTTAATCATTGAAAAGTGTCGTTCGCTTCTTTCTGAGCCCCAATGACATTATTTATTGAACGCCCCTCGTATTTGTTGGCACGATTTATTAGAGAGGTTAAGCAGATGACCGTGTACGTATACGTGTACGAGTAGCTAGGGAAATCCCCTAATTTATTACGATTTACGAGGGATTATCAAAAAAAAATCGTGGACTGGGGCTATAAAATTAGTACCTTGTAGTCTGAGCTTACAATTTTTTAAAACTACCAAAAATAAAAAAAATGTTGATAATTTTAGCTTGATACGTTCATTATTTCCCAAATCATTATAAAACATTGATGTAACCATCAATTGTCGCCCGGGAAATATACTCGTATAAAGTAAACAATGGGAATGAGTCTTGAACATCAGACCGCTTAGATATGTGTGAAAAAAGGCATGCATCTAAATGATGGAGACGATAGTCGAGTTTATTTTGAAAACTTAAAGTCGGATAAAAATCGAACAAAAAAGTCAATATAAAACACGAAGTGTAAAAAGTACTTTTTTATGCGACATGTAAAATTCGATGTTCTAAAAAGGGGACCTGCCGTTTTTTCTGATAGTAAATGATAAGCAACTTTATATATTAAATAAATATGAAAAAAACATATATTTTTACAAATTTACTTTATGGAAGTAAATATGTTCTGTATCTCGTAATTTATAAAGGGAAAGGAAATTCTGATTAACAATCTTTTTAATGTTTAGAAAACCTTTACATGTATAATTCTGAATAACTTCCCCCATACCTCATTCCCCATACAACAACACTTAAACCTAAATGTTCCTCCGGGCTGCAATAAAAACGACATTATATCATCACCAGGCGCCGTCACCGTTCAGTTTCATGACGTCCGATAACGTCATTGTTTTTTGTTTTTCAATGTCTGCTTTTTATACCTCATACACTTATTTTGATGAGGTTTCCTGGAGCTGAGTAAGGACTTCAATCCGCTTTGATTATATGACTTTACAATAATATGAACAGCGGCTTGCAATGCATATATATAATATTGCAAATGGATTCATACATTGGGAGAGATCTTCGCTTGATTGTGCCAGCATATTTTGTTTTTTTGGAGTTCAATATCTACAACACATGATCAACATCAGTTTTTGACTTGATTGATTTTTCACACCATGACTACAAATCGTCCTTATCTGTGCATTCCTTTTCTCTCTGAATCTATTTTGGCTTTAAAAACAAGTACTTTGATTTATTTCTACATAGCCAGATTAAACCTTTCCTAGGTCTATGCCATTTTTTAATGGGCAAAACTTTATAGAATGTTTGAAAAGGACACCCCTCCCCCTTTTTGAAGTCAGTTTCAAGCAATATTTGTTTGGATACTCCATGTAAAATTTACGATAAAATTCCATGGAATTTCCAGAATGAGGTAAAAATTCAAAATTTTATGGAGCAATAGTGTCCCAAACAATATCTGAATTAACGGGAGTTTTGGATGTCAAATATTTATATTAAAATATTTTTCTCAGTTACACGTAGGTCGACAAAACGTTGTTTTCGAAGTTGTGCCGCCTGGACATACTCTAGCTTACAAAAACTTTTCTTATTTATTAAAAAAAAGAAATTTATGATTTGTGGTTTATTCTATAGATATGAAAGATGTTGCTTACTAATTATATTAAAATTCGTTGATATACCTAAAACGGTTTTAATTTTACGGCACTAGTCCACGAACTTTTTGATACCCCCTCGTACGTCATCACTTTAAAATTTACATACCGCGTAGTTTTAAAAGTTGTACACGACGTGTAGATTCGCAAGTACACGTAGGTGAAAACTTGTACTTCTTAAACTCTAATTACGGAATAAATATTTTTAAGTGGGTATTTAGTGTGAAGTTGAGAGTTCATTTCGAACATCCAATGTATCTTTTTTTTATTTCAAGTCATAGATTCATTTGATATAAATGGATTGTAAAGTGGCATGTTGAAATGACGTTTTACACGTACCAGTACACCTGCAGTTTGTTAAAGAGATCACGATGATAGTTACACGCACGTTTAAAATCACTTCTAGGTTTACACGTATATTGTACAAGTAAACGTACACGGTCAAATGCTTAACCTCTCTTAAACGTTTGCACGACATATTATAAAACATGTGTTTTGAAAAGAAAAAATTAGGAAAACTTTTTTTACAGCTAATAAAAGTAATTTTTCATGCATATATAACACAATTATCAATTTTACACTGTCTAAGTATTTACAGCAACAGAGCTCTGTTATGTTGGGATGTATATTTTATTTGTAATGGTGGTCCAGAATCATATATCAATTATTATGAATTCTATCATCATGTTGTCACAGATATAGCTTATATATTGTAAAAGCTTCATATTTGGCTTCCCATTTCAGTTTTAGTAAAATATACCAGATTACATAACAGACTCTCGTTGTTATTCTCTTTTTAATTATTGAAATTCACGTTTCCATTTGCTAAATTTAAGGAAAAATTTTATAAGACTTAAAAATAATTTATTACTTGCTAATTTTTAAATGTACACGTACAATGGCATTTTGTGAGTGCAGAAAGGTCGCAACTGGTTAAGCGAGGTAATTAGAAACATTTTCTTTTCCACAAGCTTTAAAGGGTCTCTTTCAACAATGACGTTGTCAGACGTCATGAAAGTCAATGACAAAGGCGCCGGATGATCATATAATGTTGCTTTTATTTGATAATAATTTGGCAAATAATGAACGTATCAAGCAAAAGTTTTCAATATTTATTTATTTTCTTGGTGTTTTATGTTCCTGATAAATTTTGAAAGCACACTACATTAGTCTCAGTCTACGAACTTTTTGATAACCCTCCTATATGTGTAAAACGCAATTACGATGCAAAAGGGTCACCATAGAACCAAAAAAAAAGGAATCTGACACCGTTTTTGTTTCGAATTTTAATTAAGCTGTGTGTGTAGGTAGTAAAGATGTCATTAGCAACACTGATAAGATATTTTAAGATTTAGTCAAAAATGAAGATCAAGGACATGGGAACACGGAATCATTTCGACACAGTTACATGTATAAATGCACTTGTCCAATATGAAAACCCTATCATATGTCATTCAAAAGTAATCACCTCACTATTTTTATTCTGAATTAAGTCAACCATAAAAGTCAGGGGTAAAAAAACAGATTGATCGGAAACATCTTGTCATGTGAAATGCAGATGGTGAATATGAAATCCCTTACTCTTTTCAATACTCATTATCATTAAGCAGACAATTCTTAAAGATTATACCTACGGCTTCTAAATGTTTTTTTAGTAAAAATAGGATGAGATGGAAGTTTTTCGTTTGTGTAATATACCGGTATTTGAAATATATGACAAATCCCCCACCCAAAAAATTGAAAGTAAACTTTCAAAAATATTTTTTTCGAAAATAATCTCATAAGAAGATGGTTATTGGTATTTCATTCATGTTTATACTTTTAATTTATTTTTTTTTCTAATATCCCACGATAATAATCATATGACCTATTTATTGCCATGGACATATGTTTAGTCTCACACCAATTCCTTCCTCCCAATGACAGCTGGTTCATACGGGCATTATGCACACATCCATAAACTACATGTACATGTGTACATGTATATATTTTATATATCAGTCCCACATATCAACAATAATGTCATCAGTCTTTTTATAGATAACATTGGTCAAGATGGATGCCCCCCATTGCAAATGGCCATTGGTGCAGAATCGGAGAAAGCACTGATGAAAGTCGATGAGATTAAAAGTCTCATCAGTGGTAAGTAGTAGTTTTACATCTTTAAACTGATTAAAGACATGATATAACATGTATACACAATTATTATAGAGCTACAACGTAGAAGTTGGAAATAATTATTAATTCAAATTGCTTCCATTTTGACATTTCTTCCTATCTTATCACTTCTTTAAGACTGGTAAATAACACAACAAACAAATAAATTATACGGAGAGGAAAAAGAAACGCAGGGTAGCATAATTGTTGATAAAAATTTGACAACATGACCGAAAATTACAAAAATTGGTCAGATGGGAAATTTAGTTACTGTGCATCAAATTCAGTATTCAGAATTACTCAAGCTTAAAATTTATGACGTCACGTAGGGAAAACGCTAAAAAGCCCAAAACACGTGCAATTTGATAACGACGTGTTTGTTTACAAATCTTGTTGCATTATTTGATGCATATGAGGTATGCAAATCGTTTTTCAATATTAAGAGACATGATGAATTTATTGCAATCTTGGCACAGTTTACGGAAGTTCAATGGGGTCTTGTTTTTGAATTGCCTAATTAATGAAAAAAGCAACAACGGTTCATTAAGCAGTCTCTTGACCATTTTCCCCAATAAAACTTTTTAGTCGTTGTCAGAGAGGGTCTGGAGTGGATTTCAATCAACTGTGACGCTGACGTTAACGCGAAACAGAGCCATGTTACGAGCGGGTTATTCATCCTGCCATCTCTTAAATCGCCACCTTACTACCACAAAAACAACCATTTATAGTGTACACGATTATAATCATTACATTCATACGAAATTTGAAAGAAAACAATTCCGCAATTTGGTTTTTTGAGCCAGTCAACTTACTGTTGTATTCCTCTCACTGACGCATGCGCGCGTCGTTTGACTTATTTTTTTGCGTGGTTACCCATGCTAAATTTAGCCAGGGTTTAAAGGATAAACACTCTGATGAAATTCCCTGCAAAAGAGAAATAAGACTCTGACAGATGTACGAGATGGATATTGAAGATAATGAGAGTTTTTGATTTTCCCTTTTGGGGGATATCGTCATTTTAGCTTCAATTACTCATGAATAACTACACAAAATCATTTGAGAATTTGGTTATATCTTTTTGAAAGATGATTTTAAAAGTTAGATAGGAAAACTAAAAAGTATTTTGAGAAAAACAAATTTTATTCACCTCAAAAGTTAATCTCTGTTGAGATTCTGCTAGGCAAGATATTTGGACTTACGCCTACAGAATCTCTGGACACTTCTTCATAATTCATGTCTGGAAATTGAGCCCCAACTTTGGCCGACTATAGCAAGAATTATTTACATAGGCAACACTGCTGCTCGCTTCAATTTAGTCATTTGGTTGTTTATTTGACTCTCTGTCACTAATATTTCTACATAACTTACTGTTTAGGTATGTAAATCCCAACATTTGAGGAGGTAAACAATTTCGTCACAAGAGCCGTGTTTTTTTTGAATGGAGATGTCAGTGAATAATTTTATGTTTGTATTTACATGTCTAAACAGTAAGTTATGTAGAAATTAAATTGACAGAGAGTCAAATTAACAACCAAATGACTAAAATGAAGCGAGCGGCAGTGTTGCCTATGTAAATAATTCTTGCTATAGTCGGCCAAAGTTGGGGCTCAATTTCCAGACATGAATTATGAAGAAGTGTCCAGAGATTCTGTAGGCGTCAGTCCAAATATCTAGCCTAGCAGAATCTCAACAGAGATTACTCAAAAGTTTACCCTGCGTTTCTTTTTCCCTTCAGTATATATTGATTCAAAAGTTATATTTTGTGCAATTTTCTCTTTGATGTGTATTATAATAAGTAAAAATATTCCATCGTGTTAAGTTTTAGCTCACCTGAGTCCAAGGCTCATGTGAGCTATTCTGATCGAAATGTTGTCTGCTGTCGTCGTGCTTTTTTATTTCCAACTTCTAAAGAACAACTGGGGCAATTTCAATTTATTTTGATTTGATATTGAAGCATTCTTGGCTAGTGAAATTTAAGGGGTTTTTTTTATATTATGAACGCTGGCGGTTGAATGGGGGACCAGCAAGGTATCAAAAATATTATACAAAAGAATATAAGGGATATATCAATAAAAAATTCTTTTCAAGAACATGAAAGCCAGTCATCTGAATGAAGAAACATTTAGGTAATGAAGATTACTATCGTGTTCAGATCATGTCCATGATGTCCGTCCCTAAGAGTAAAACAAGGCCTCGATAGAAGTTCAATTGTAGGGAACATTTCAATACTTAACTGATTTCTTTTTTCTCCACGCCAAAGTGCTTTCGGTGAGCGATGTGGCTCATAAACCAAGTGTAAGATGTTATGTTTTAGATTTAGAGAAAATGGTTTTTGATAATAATGAAGGAAGAGCCGAAATAAAAAGAAAGATGTGCAGCAAAAAAGCAACAATTAATACATGTTCATTGGAAACAGAAGGTTAGTTTGTATCACATGATTTTCATACGAACAATTTAACTGCACACACAATGATGATATAATTCATTCCCCTTTAACCTTAATTCATTCAGCACTCCTATGTATTGCAAATAATATCCATAACTTCTTGAGAAAAATATGACAAAAAAGAAATCTGTGATTTCTTTAGAAGCAAGGGTGGATATATTTTGGAATCTCAAAGTGAGCACTCGTTTGCTTAATATTTTGTTTATTTTCTTTTGGATATATTTCATTTGTCTGCCCAAATCAAAACCACACTTTAGATTAAAGTTGAAAAGTAAAATTTGGTTACTTTATAGCTTAAAGTATGATATCAAATGTTTTGTTCTCGCCGCACACAATATCAACAAAAAGCACATAAAAACGACATGCATTGAGCAAACATGTAGATCTTAATCCAGTTTTGGTAATGACTGTATGTATTCAAATATGCATAGTGATATGTTAGAAACTTTTTTTATTCTTGGTTTGGTAGAGACATCGAATGTGTTACTTATTAATTGATGAAGATTAAAAAACACTTTACGATGGGCGTGCCTGATTTGTCTACACCTTACATCCAGTGTGAGCTTTTCAATTATCAAGTTTAAAAGTGTACGCTTTAGAAAGATTTGGCCCCAGGGTCAGTTGTTCCTGTGGGATGGGTTGCACAACTGATAATGTGAAATGCATTTTCTCTGTTACTGTGATCTACCTCTGTGTATTAGGTAACCAAAGTAAGTATGTTGAGTGTATAATTATGATGAGCAATAGTGTCTCTTTCAAAATTGTGAATTTCAAGGCCTCTAGTTTAAAACTTGAATCAAATTTAATTATTGGAAAGTTCTTACATGAAATTCGGGTGATCTTTAAGGCCCATGGGCATCTTTTTTGAATTTTTTGGCCTTGAAGTTAAAGAATTTACCTTTTTTCGAAATACTATAAACCAGTCTTTCCCTTACTTTGAGTATCTCCATTTTTGACGCCTTGACATCGGAGATAGGTACTTTTGAAGATTTTGAGCTTGGTCATAATTTCTAAACACGTGATGCTAGGGCTTTAATACTATATTATGTGTATAGTTGTGTCAATACACATCTTTGGCTTTCACATTTTGACTTTGGAATTGACCTGCGTTATTGCTTTTAGCCTTGACTAGAAGTTCAGCACCATTTTAAGGAATGTCATTCATATCTCACAGATGTCTTTTTATGATAAAATCTTATATGGTACCAGTCCCTATGACATCATGGCTTTGACTTTAAAGTTTGACCTACTAATAATCTTTAACCCGTGCTACGATTTTAGAAAAATGAAAAACCACAGTCCAGTGTACTTTTTTAACGTCAGTATAATTAAAAGTATGACCTTTACAACCATTCCTTATGATAAATTAAAATATTGGGTGATTTAAACTTATATCTTGTTTATATAGTAAAAATGCATAATTTTTTTGAAAATTTCTTCTCTGCTCCTGAGTATTAAATCAATTAACTATGTACTTAGTTATGACGAGGAAGGAAGCTTCTTTCCAATTTATGAATTTCAGGGACCTTGGGTCAGGGGCTCTGGCGCTAAGGCAGGGCTCTAATGTTATAGTGAGAATGCTTGAAAATTTTTCTAATTTTTTCCCCTTTGCTCCTGGTAAATTTGCCAATGATCTAAAAGAATACCGGTATTTATGATGAAGAAATGTGCCTTTCTCAAAATTGTTCATTTCAGGACTCCTGGGGCAAGGGTACGCGGGGGTACTTTGAAAATAAGTTGATGCTTTGAAATCTGCTCTTTGGTATTAATCAACAAAATGATGAAGTAAAATTTATGATAAAATTTTCAAAATGTTAAAATATGTGACCTTACCCAAGGTCAGTGGTTCCTGTGGGGTGAACAACTGGTAGTTATAAAGAGGAAATACATTTTCTCTTTGTTACTAGCTAACATCGATATTAAGTAACCAAAGTCAGCATGCTAAGTGTAAAATTATGAAAAGCAAATTTCTTTCAAAATCGTGAATTTCATGGCTTTTAGTTTAAAACAAAAACCATATTCAAATGCTGGAAAGTTGTTATATGACAATCAAGTGATATATACGGGCCTTGGGCCTCTTATTCTAACTGACATATTTCATACCAATTGTCAGCCCTTTATTTTATAAAAAAAAAAATGACTATTTGACGAATTATTCAGTATGCTGAAACTTGCAAAGGTCCTACAGCAGGAGTGACTGTTCAACAAGAGATATTTACTTGATCCCACATCCTAGGGTCCGTGATTTTTATGCCCTTATCACAGATTTGTACTGTTTGCATGTTGTTTTTTTTTATCGATCGCTTACTTTATCTTAAGCTTCGCCTTTTGTCGTTCAAAGTTGTACTAACTAGATGCCTAGAATTTTATATGTCACAAGTCTATTCCTTATGATTACAAGACCTTTCTTCAGGCTAACTATTTCTAACCTCCTGACCTTAGAATAAAATTTACTTTGGAATCTTAACCTTAACATGAACGGTTTGTGTATGGGTGTCAAAATTCTATTTCTTTTTACATTGTATTCGGCATATGTAGTACCAGATGCATTTTAACCTAATTAAAAAGGCTCATCTTGGCATGGAACTGCCTTACGGGGGTATCAATGCTCCACCTTTACATCTATTTCTCGTCTTAAATTTCGATAGGAAAGAAGTTGACAGATGATGTTAACTGGATAAAGGCAATAGGTAAATACTTTATCATAATTTGTATGAAGAAACGAAAAAAATGATTTTAAAACATTCAAATGTTAATGTACATGTAGGATGATTAGTGTATTGTCACAGAAAAAGCAGATAGTAGGAGGTCTCCTTATGTAGTAACTCAGATGTGATCAAGGAAGACATTTATTTATGAAAATAGCAAAATTATGTTTACTTATACATTTCTCGCTAAATACTGTTGATTATTTAAATCATATATACATATGGGCTTACAAAAGCAGAAAATGATATCTTTTAAGATTTGGAATTTTTATTGAAATCATAGCACCTTTTCCTACATACTTGTACATTTATGTCATAAAACATCCTTTTGTAAGTAAAATCAGAACATGATTTGAATTCGAGTAGCATATTTGTCGAAGATAGATAAAGACAGTAAATTTTACTCGAATATATACATGTACTAAAACTGATATTTTTTTTCAATTTTATAATTAACCGAAAATTTTATAGCTCTACTCCGAGATTTTTTAATATACATGTATTTGCGCTTTATATCCTGGACAAATGTTTTAAAAACAGCATGTGGATTATTATTCGTCTGAAATGTGTAATGATACAGCACTAAGAGGATAATCCAAGCGTCATTTCTAAGAGGTATTATTGCATAAAAGATATTGATCTGGTGTGGGGGTCGGTAGAATACGCGGAATAAATGTGAAAAACAGAGTTGACGTGAGAAAAGGGCCCGAAATGATTTCCTACCTTACATTATTTTAGTAATTGACATCTTTTTTTTTTTACACTTGGAGAGCTATATCCTCTATTGTACTAAGGAATGTCTTTCAAAGAAATTATTCCTATAGAAGTAGATTTTGTTTACAGTCCTTTATTCTAGGAACTATTTTACACGTACCTAGACGGCTGTAATTGTTATATCTCTCCTCATTAACTGTATCTAATAGTTGAGTAATACATGAATAATTTTACGACGTTTCCGATTGGAATTAGCGTTTTATTAAATTTTTCACAATTTTGACAAATCGGAAAAACGATTTTTTTTTCATAGGTCTGTATAGGTCAGCTTGTGTTCTTATATGTTCTATATTAAACAATTTCTGTTACCACCTAATTCTAGCATAATTAATTCTACAAATTAATCTATAAAGTATTTAGACTTCATACGCTTATTTTATCGTTAAAATATTCCAATATTGATTAAGTGAGATAATAGTAATGTAGTGACGTATTTGGGCCCAGGATTCCAGCCCAAACATTTTTAAACTGTATATATATTCAATTAACTGTGCATGCAAGTGACAAATGTAAATGCTAGGGACCTCCATATCCACGATAATACTCTCCATACTAATTGATTGATTCATAATCTTCAAGTGACGAAGTTGGATTGCCAATTCCAAGAAATGAAGGAAGACATAAAGGAAGTGAAAATGGACATCAGTTCATTAAAGAGAGAAACAAAAGAAGTGAACTCAAATTTGGTTCACGTCAAAGAAGGCTGTAAAACTTATGGTAATTGTAATATTTATCTCAGCATTTTAACAAGCGAAAAAAGTGTACGCTGAAATTTTGACAAAGATTCAAACTTTACATCAATGTCAATTATAAAAACCAAAGGTGAAACAAACTGTATTACTATATTATAGTATTGCCTTGGACGTTTTAGGTCACCTAAGTCGCATCATCTTGCATCGTATGTTCATCGTCCGTTAACATTTGAACATTTTAAGCTTCTTCTCTGAGACCGCTAAACCAATTTCAACCAATTTTCATTGGCATATGGCATTTATGGGTTACGGGAAACAACAAATGTGAAATTTATGGTCCCTGTCTCCCAGGCCTGAGTAGTGACACTAAAACTCTTAATGCTTTCTCTTTACTCCTGCATATCAAGCTGTCATGAAGGCATGATTATAGTAAGCTTTGAGTCCTCAACCAAAATTATGATATTCATGGCCCCAAGGTTATGGGGTCTAAAGTGCTAGGGCTGGGCTATTTAGGTTTTATAGAGTACGTACATTGATCATTTTTATTCTTTTAAATCCTTTTCCTCTGCTCCTGAACAGATGAACTACCAATATGATTATTATTCGCAAAGGTTCTCCCAGAATTGTGGATTTTCTGGCCCCTAGCTTAGGGGGAATATAGAGGGATTTTAATTCGAACAAACTGATAATGAATTAATGCGCTTTGGTATCAACCAATCAAACATTTATGATGAACAATATTAATGAGCGCCTTTTACAAAATTGTAAAATGTGTGAACCCAGGGTCAGGAATTCATGTGGAGTGGGGGCACTACTGAATATTGCTGAATCACTGATTAGTTGAAATGCATTTTTTATTCTCCTATTTTGCCTATGGGTATTAAGTTACCAATAAAGTATATAAGCATGCTAAGTGTGCAGTTGTGATAAGCAGTGGTATCTCTTTCAAAACTGTAAATGCCATGGCCTCTGGTTTAAAACATAACTAAATTCAATTAATAGAAAGTTGTTACATGATGCTCCTGTGACCTCTAAGACCTATGGGACTCTCGTCTAAATGCTAAAACACATAATCTGCATATGAAAAATATTATGCATGTAACATCTCATGTGATTATCTACTCGCAGATAAAACTTTTTTTTTCAAAAACTGAACAAACATCCAAAGTAACGAAACAAAAACCCTTAAAACAAAGAAACAAAATTATTACAAATGTATGATCACTGGGAGTAAATAAATACTTATAGCTGTCTAATCGTTTCAAAGAGTTTTGTGCAGGGGTAATAGAAAATCAATTTATTTCTGTCTGCAAGCAATGTGGCATTATTTATCAAAGTCAATGATACATATGAACTATATTTCATATTGATATCTACATGTATGCCAATACTAAACATGTTAAATAGCCACATGTCTCCTGAAAGTCCATCTGCCTGTTTAAAATAAAAATAGACTAAAGTCTTACGTTTTTACCCCATAAAAAGAAATACTTGATAATATTGCGTACATAAGGTATAGTGTACATGTATGAGTATACATTTTTTAAATTCTTTATTTTTTATTATTTATTTTAAACTAATACTAGAGTAAAATTGTATTTTTTTTATTTCCACAGAAAATAGGACGGATGCCATGCAGCACAATCAATCTGTGATCATTGATGCTCTTCTTCTGGAGCGCCAGCCTCGAATAGGAAACACTACTCTGATGTAGATTTGGGGAAAGAGAAGACTAAGGTCTATAAAAAAAACTTTGAAAAAGTGAAAATTTGGGAAATATGTACACGCGACATAAAGAAGGAAGTTCACATTGGTTCATTTTTGACCCTGTGAATTTCTGAAAAATAAGAACTACCCAGTTTTCGTTGATTTATGTTATATTTCGGTTGATTTCTTGTTGCCTTCATATAAAATAAAAATGAAATTTTTTTCTCTTGTCTATGTATTATGAAGTCATGTTTCGTTAAAAATGCCCAACAATTTAAGTTTTTTTTACTAGTTTTCATAGCTCCCAATCTCTGATCTAAAATGTTGAATTATGTAATGAAAGAAAACTGTTTCAGAGGATTCTAACCCATGAATGAATTTTTGGATCGCAGGGTTGGCTCATATTTTTATCAAAAGTTGAAGATGCTCAATTTCGTCCATTTTTTTTTAAATCAAGAACATTTCAGTTTCACAACGCCTGGATTTCCAAACTTGGACTCTCAGAGGAATTTTTTTTTATAGGAAATGAAAGCACCAAGTCTCTGCTTTATGTTAGAGATCGAAATACGACGTAAGGACTTGGTCTGTTAATTAGTATATTGACAGAGCAATTTTATGGAGTACGTGAATCTACATAAACAGGTCGAATTTGAACAAAAATCACACAAATTAATATTAAAAACAGTGTGAATTTGTTATTCCTTTTATAATTGGCTCAGTTTCTATAAATTATTCAGAATGTCAGTAGTCGAAATATCTATACAGCACATGCATAAAAAAGGGATGTAGCTATAAACACGGAACGGAAAACGAAAGGGAAAGCTTAACGGAACGATGAATTAATAGAAATTTTGATATCAAATTAAGTATTTACTAAATACGGCTTTAACTTAGAAATAGGAAGCGGTATTCTGTATGCAAAACACGTAGATGTACATGTTGTTACACAATGTATATAAATTAAAAGTTATGGTTAAACCGTAACAATGTGATTTAATTAAATGTTTAAAATCAATTAATCATAAACATCACGTGATCATTATTGATTCCTTTGACACATTACAAAATTTAATATTAAAAAATATATTTATCCACCCCCTTGGATCCACCCCAACTATCAAAACAATTACTGGTGAAATATACATGCCTTTGATCCATTACTTATCACACAAAGAAAGGTTACTTAAATGTTTAAATAAATGTGCAATAATTATTAGTATATCCCATGATGATCTACAATAAGCTTGATAAGAAATTAAAAATTCAATATCAACTCCCCTTGGATTCACCGCTCATAACTTTGGACCATGATATCACATGACTTATAAGCTAAGTGTTTGAAATCAATCAGCCATAATCAAAAAGATAAAGCTTCTTTATTAGATCAACCTACAAATAACTCATTTTGATTTGTCTGGGGTAAATGTGAAATTCAAAACCATGCAATAAACAAAGGAAAATATTGGAACCCATTCCCTCTAGATCCACCATCCTGTCTTTTGGATATTGATCACCAATCTGATTTATTCTCTTTATCATTTAATAATTATGTTGGGTATCTTCATCATCTTTATGGATGAATATATAAGAATGAAATTTAATTACATCTCGTATGTTTCTCTTTATTAACCTAACTGAAATAACCACCTACCGGCAAAAAAAACCAGGTACATGTAATGAACATGATGAAATAAGACATTTTTATCAATGCATTCAAAGCTTAATACTACGGTGTTTTATTTACCACTAGTTAGTTTTTGAAATGTATCCCTATCACCATGATCACATTCATCAGCTTAACTATTAAAACTACATTGGATAACAAATCAATTAAGTTTTTACATACATTATGTTCACTTTAATTAATGTTAGAATTTATATGTTGGAAGTGAACAATAATTCTTTATGTTTCTAATTTAGTGTTACTAGGGGTTTTGAAAAAATTTCAAATTGTGAAAATGTTTGCATTATTCAAAGAAATATACAAAAACAAGATGTGTTTGTGAAACACTATGCCCCCACAGCAACAAAGTTTGAAAAAGATATTCTTAGCAGAAAGGTTACAGTCAAGGTCACAAGGTCATTGACCTCGGTGTCGTTTGAAAGCACTTAACTAGTGAAGTAGGCATACCATATATCAAGTCTCTCTCTTCTATTGTTTAAAAGTTATACCGAAAGTTCGAAAAATCTATTTTTAGCATATAGGTCACAGTCAGGGTCAAAAGGTCATTGTCCTTGGTGTCAGTTGAAAGTGCTAAATTAGTGGAGTCTATGCATTTTATATATGAAGTCTCTATCTTGATCTGTTCAAAAGTTATGACGAAAGTTAAAGTTGATAACAAATAGAATAAAAGTAGGTCAAACTCCAAGGTCAAGGTCAAGAGGTCAAATTTGGTGGTACCCAAAGAAAGGTTTGAATCTTATCATCTGTCATGTGTAAGTCTGTTGGTCTGCTCATCCGTCACAAAAACTTAAAACCTTGGTCATAACTTTTGAATGAGATGAGATAGGGCTTTCGACATGTTCAGATTATACATGCATTCCATGTGGTAATTCCTTTCATAATGAACTAGTACATGTAACTATGTTTTTAACTAATAATGATTTTTGACCATGGTACCTTGACCTTGAAGTAGGACCTACTTTTCAAAAATCCTTTTGACTTTTGATTTAGAAGAGAGAGGGTTTCATATTTTACATGTGCATTATCTGTGACATAATATTTCTGTGCATGCTATATCTGACACCTTAATATTTACCTTCATGTTTGACCTAATTCAAAAAAGTGGTGCTACATTACATTAACTCTTCAATGAAATATGATATGTCTTCCATATTTGACAAAATATGTCTTATATGTTTTCATGGCTTTTATAACAACATTTCACCAAATATGAATAATTCACATGATACAGAAAACAAAATTATGATTCCATAAGGTACTTCCATAAATATCATATGATTGGTTCTTTGATTTTGATTTTACATCTATACCACTGCAGCAGTTGATCAGATCCACCCTTGTGAGTACCCCCATAAAAGTACATAAATCCTCCTCCCCCCATTTGGGGCTTCATTTTTGATGACCGAACTTTAATTAGTATCCATAAAAATACACTGAACTAGAACTTGATTAACCTTAGACAGGCACAATGTGACATTATAATCTAACTGATATGTGACATCCCAGCTGACAAAGTTGCAACTTGTGGGAAACAAGCTATCCATGCCAAAACATATTCCTCCTCCCTTGGGTAAGACAAAAAAACTAATAAACGGGATAAAATGACAATGTTTACATCCCAAAAAATCTTCAGTCTCAATGTGGTAATATCTACCACATAGACATTTTGCCAGAAATAACACTCAATCAAATTCATAGCATGCACAGTGTAATGGGCTAGTAATATACATGTACACAAATTTATTTCTTCGGACACCGACAGCAGAATTCCAATGGACATTATTGGGATGGTGTTAATGGAGTAATTCACACACGCTAAATCAATCAAATTGATTTAAAAACCTGCATGAATTAACCCTTATTAAAATAAAGTTTAGTTAAGTTACCTTCTTATTTCCATCATCATAACAATCAATCTAGGCAGATGGTCTTCATTTGACCCAATCGCATCATCTCGGGTCTTTCCGTCAGAGGTCGGTAAAACAACCTCGAATGAAAACTACACCATCTACACTCGCGAAATAACGGAAAGCTAAATTAATATTCCTAATACTTTTTATCGTAATTCTGTAATCAACAACAACAAAAGGGACACACACCCCCATTCCCGACGTTTCAATTACGCTGCGAATTTTATGGAACAAAATTATAGAATTTATTTAAAACCCCATCCAATCCAAAAAAAAAAAAAAAACAGAAAAGGCTTTCAGAGGCCTAATTATTTCAGTATGCATTTTACTTGATCTATTCGATCGAAACTTTCCCTCAAGTGTTGATATACAACTAACATATGTAACAGAATAATTTTTCAAAAAATATGTACATGGTCTTTCTAGAACGATTAAAAAATAACAATGATGTCATCTTTTCAAATAAAGTGTTTAGTTGCTTTCTCCCGGCCGACTGACAATTTTCATTAAAATGACCCAAATCAAAACTTTTTAAATTCCCTGCCGTGTGCGATCTTTTCTCTCTCTCATACCGCTGATGCAATAATTTTATACTGTGTGAAGAGAGAGAGAAAAAGAGAGAGAGGAAGCCATTGATAGCCTGATCACTGAATGCTAAAATGCAAAGCAGTACCCGATTGATTTAATTACAGGAGTGTTGAATCTTGAAAAGCAGTCTTAATTAAAATCCCTTT